>NC_061117.1:144804287-144817204 GCF_002878395.1 Capsicum annuum | reverse complement strand
TGACATGTCTGCCTATATTACCCCTAATTGCTTCGTGATTTACTATATTACCCCTAATTAATTATTATAAGTCATTTATATATTAGAATTAATAATATTTTTTTTACTATATTACCCCTAATTAATTATTATAAGTCATTTATATATTGGAATTAATAATATTTAATTAAATCAATGTACATTTATGTTTTTATCTCATCAATATCGAATTTTAGTGCTAAAAAATATTTATATTGTTGAGGCCGTGATGATGCGGGCTATGCACCTCTAGTACATATAAAAATGGTTTAGGCTATTTATATAAAAGAAAGAATAACACAAGTACTGAATTCAGAGAGATTATTATGCAGGAAAATGCCAATGTAATTAATACCATTATAAGTAATGGGAGGGAAGAAGAATGTCTTATTGTCAAAATTGTCAATCAATTGATTTCCTTAGCTAATGTCTTTTTGACAAAATTGTTAATGGATTGATGTCCTTAGTTATCCTTTTAATGGTTTCACAGACAAGCCACAGTTACAAGTAAGCAGAGGCGGATCCAGGATCCTGACTCTCCGGATGTCAAGTAAATTTAACAACGGATGCGGATAGAAGTGGCCATTGAGGTTGAGGCCGTGACCTTTGCCGGCAACACCAAAAAATTCGATGGTAGCAATAACAGAGACCAAAAAAGCATAGAGCAATGATGATTTGAGAATTGGGATTTGAGAGGAATAACATTTTTATTAATTTGAGGAGAGAGAATAAAATTATACACTTTTTAACACAAATATTAACATTAATATTTGAAAAATAAAAGAAAAAATTAATATAATAATTAATTAATATAAGTCAACATATATAGAAAAAGGGGCTGCCAACTAGTGTTTCATGGCTAAAAATTTGCGAAAAAAACGGTTGCCAGCCAACTGAGTGTTTTCATGGCTAAAATTAAGGGGGAAAAAAAGATTGCTAACGGAGGTTGAACCCGTGATCTTGAGGGAGCAAATGAGATGTTCTCTTCCACTCACACAAGAAGGCACTTTAGTATTGTGGGTGGCATGTTTTTATTTTGATTATATCTGTGTATATATATAGAGAGAGAAAGCTTCCGTCGAAATTTACGGGTGGCATGACACCTTCACCGCTCTTAATGGAGGCACCCCTGCAAGTAAGGTAGATTCTGCCACTCATTAGTGGGAATAATACCGACCGACATTATTGTCACATCATTCATTTGACTCACCAAAAAATGTTACTCACTCCGTTTCAAAAAGCTCCTACATTTGAAAGGCAAATTTCACTTGTGTTTAACAAAATACATAGTATCATTTAAAAGACACCCAGTAGAAACCATATAAATGTGGTGTGCCTATTTGGCTGAAGCAGCAGCAGTGGACTCAAATGGTGTGCATCCAATAGTTTCAGTTTGGGTTTTTGGGGAAACTGGCTCTCTTCTGATTACTAAATGCATTAGAAAGGAGTGGAAAATCCCTTGAAGAATAAACATCATAAACGAGAATTTGACATCAATTATTGCCTCATCAGAGAAGAAAATAGGTTCGGAGACAAGCTAGCAAGTCTTAAGTCACAGCCTTTATAAAATTTGTCTTCAACTCCTCTACTCTCCCCTCTCTAGTGAAAGGATTTATCAACATGAATAGATGGGACCTTGCCTCCTTTAAGATCAAACCAACAAGCCTAACCTTATTATTTATGAACCCCTTTTGAGATCTTTGTATTCTTTGTTTTTGGTGAGAACTTACTTAGAAGTCTCTTTCTCAATGATCATGTACAAAGTTTGGTATATCTAACTCAAGATGTAACTTTTTGCACATGCAATGATCAATGGATACAAAGTTTACCAAGAAAAAAAAGCCATAGAAGTATAATTTTGGCAAGTTTATTTAAATCTGTTGACATCAAATAGAGTGTTGTCAATTAGGACCGTGCATGGACAAGCCTCAACCAGGCCGGGTTGATAAAAAGAAAAGTAAAAATTACGTATATAACACATGTTTACTAATATTTACTACAAATTCCAACTATTTTCAAAATCTCATAAAATCTCAACTTTTGACCCTTGATGATACATGTTTATTAACTTAGATACATACTACGGATACATATTTCAATTAAACTAACTAGCACTTTTTAAGGGATGTAACCGATATGTAGCATTAAAACAACAATTAAGCTAACTAATTATGGTAAAAATCAAAATAAAATCCCATGATTTATGATAATTAGTTTGTTTTTCCACCATTCTAAACCAAAACTTTTCTATAATTTGTTTTAAAGTTTCAAAAACTTCATACGGCTTCTTCAAAACAATCAATCGACCAATTTTTTTTGTTGATTTGTTAATTTTGTTTGTGTATTCGAAATGAATATTTCAGTGTTGTTACACCATTCCTGTGTTTGGGTTGACGAAATCAACTATGTTGGCTATAAGGGCGATGGAATCGTGATCAGTGAACATGTAACTTACGAAAAACTGATTTCGACAATTACTGAAGAACTGAAAATCGACGAAACCCAAAAAAAATTGAGGCTTGTTACAATTTCTATGCCGAAAAATCGTACAAGAAAAGGTATGATATATTTTTTATGTATCAGTTGTTGTTAATTATCTCTACGTTAATTCAATTTTGTATCTAACGTTTGGTTCATTCTTGTTTTACAGTAATTTTTTGTCCTTATGTTAATAAGGTCGAGATACATTTTTAATGCTAAGGATACATTTTGCTCATCTTGTATCTGAGTTTATATAGTTCTGATTAATTATGTATCTTGTTTTGTTTTAGTTTTATCTATAACAACATATGAAACAAACATAAAAGTTTTGTTTTAGATATATGTTATACATGTTTGTGCAATTAATGTATATAGTAATCTGTTTTTTGGCAGTAAGTGAAGAAAAATAAGTTGAAGTTTTATTTTCATTAATTCAACTATGTCCTACGATGACGTTCGAAGGATTGTATTTGGACTAAACAAAAACAGGCACAAAAAATCAAATGAAACAATGACATCGAGCAATAATTGTTGCAGGAGATGTGGTTATGAAGGTCGCAACAGGCGTACTTGTAACTTCTTTCCAAAAGAGGAGTGACAATGTAGTTGATACTAAAGAGACTAGGAACTCACGAAATGACACCAAAACAGCCCACTCAATAAGGCACAAATCGAGGACCCTTTGAGAGCTAGTTTTGGCCAAGAACAAGAATACAAGTTTGACAAGTTAACAAGGTGTAAGTCACACCAAAATCAGCCAACCAAACTAAGTTACAACATAATATAATAAACAATGAAGAACAAATACAATGTTATAACAAGACAACACCACACGACTTACAACACAAGACACAAACTACTACAAAATGACAACAAACAAAAGGATAGATAGCTAGACAAAGGTGGTATAAATCCTAAGAATCAAAGAGTATATTAAACTCTAAGACCCTTAACACCAACACACATAATCACCTAACTCTTACGATGATACAAAAGTGAAGTCCACCACTCAAGAACCAACGTTTCTAACAAACAAACAATCACAAGAGATTTCACCCTTGAATGTTATCCTAGTTATAAGTTTTGGTTTTGTGCCTCAAGGAGAGAGAACTTGGTGTTTCAAAAGTTCAAGACTTACAATAATCATCAACTAACGAAGTAAAGACCTAAACTAGTCTATTTATAGACTTATTACAAAAGTAAGGTGAAATGACCAAAAAGGCCCTTTAATGAATGGCTTCAAGTAGGCACCCTTGGAGTGCTATGTATGGACGGTTTTGGTGTCCATTTAGGTGCTCCTTTGCACTTCATTTGCATCCACCAAGTCTCGGGTCCAACACAAACTCTCTTAAGTTTATATCCGTGATTATTCTTGTATCATCCTCTCCATCTTGAGAGAAATTTGCCCATAAATTCACGACTTCACCTCTCTCAATTGGCCACTTCAAAGAAACCACTCAAAATAGCCCGCAAAACATGAGCTGGAACCAAAACAGTCCGCAAAGAACATGAGGAACACGGGATCTCATTAACACAAGTCTCAACCAACTTCTTTATTTTGAACCTCGATTTTCTCTCCATCTTGAGATTTTCCTTTAATCTTATCCATTTTAATTCCCATATCTCCACTTGGTGGCGGGTTCTTTGCTAGTCCCATGGACCAACTCTTCCTCCAGGCCCTCGGTATCCCTTTTGATGCCTATGTCTTCCTCTAAACTCTTCTTTCATCATATAAGCCTCATCATAGACTCTATATCCTGTATGTTTCTCTCTTCTATGTTCCTCTATATGGACGAGTTTGTTTTGGAGAAGTGGAGCTTGGAAGGGAGGAGTTTGATTTAGTGGAGCTTGACGCCTTTGGTTAAGTCATTCTTGGATGGGAGGGTTCGATTTTAGTGGAGGAATTTGGCTTTAAAGTCCTTCTTGTTGGACTTGATCAAATTGCGGGAGCGGTGGTATAATTAGGTCTTGGTTTTGAGGGTAATTGGGAGCTTGTTTATGGCATTTTATCGTGGTCTTGGAGGATTGATTATTTGAGGTAAAGTTTCGGAGGCAATGGTGGTAAAGTGATTTGTTCATGCCCACTTGGGGAAACATGGAGTCGAGGAGTATAAGTACAATAGTTCCTTCGACTCTCCATATGATCCAACCTCTCAATCATAGCAACCACATCTAAGTCAATCTTTTCAAGACTTGTATTCGCCCTAGCAATGTCTCGGGACATAGCATCAAGGAGGGCCAAAATGATTTTCATTATGGCCAAGGAATTAGCTTCAAGATTCGGATTCACAACATTAACACATCAACAATGTTCAAGTCTTTAAACTGCAAGCAACAATACCACACAAACCTACAAGACAAAACATACGTTGTTGTTGAAGAAAATTTATTCCAAGACTTTGATGTTCAATACTACACCTTTGAGGAAGATATGTCGGCTATGGTGTAGGTGGACAAGATTTTAGACTCTATTTTCAGAACTCGAAACCAAAATAAGCCACAAAATAAAAAAAGTTATCAAAATAGGTCACCTATTTAATTAGTTACCAAAATAGGCTAAACGTAATAAATTATTACGTTTTCCTCTTTTTTCTTAATGGTCAACTAACGGAGTTGAACAGTAAACATGATTTGTAAAAATTAATAAATTATTACGTTTTACAAATAGTGTTTGTAAAACGTAATAATTTATATGTTTTCCACAAAAAATAAAAAATAAAAAAGCAGTGTGTTGTCGCATCAATCCTATGTCAAATCATGTAGTTTGTAATAATTTATTACGTTTTACAAACACTATTTGTAAAATGTAATAATTTATTACAAACTACAAACAGTGTTTGTAAGTTGTAATAAATTATTACGACTTACACCTACCCCCATCACATCACCTTTACTTTTCCACTTTTAAAATGTAACCCCACTCTCCCCACTTTTAAATGTAATAACCCCACCCCACCCCACGTAAAACCCTCCCACCCCACCCCTAACCCACCTAACCGCCCTTGCCCCTGCCCTCTTATTTAAATGTGAACTTTAAATGTAACCCCTAACCCCCACCCAACTTAGTTTTTTTACTTAATTTTTTTTATTTTTTTGTGTGTTAAAAATATGAAATTAATTTTTTCGATTAATGTTTCATATTAGTTTCTGATTAGTGTTTCGCATAAGATTTTGAGGAGACTTACATGGAAAAATACGTTTTTATTACAATTAATGGAGTAAGAAATTGAAATTTAAGTTACGAGTATATAAAAATTGAACCGATAAAAATATTATTGATTTATCTTTATTGGGTTGACAATTTTTTAATAATTTTATAAAAAAATTATTGGGTTATTGATTCGATTTTAATTTTTTTATTGGGTTATTGGGTAAATCGATAACCAATTAAGATTAAACGAAATTATTATTTATAAGTAGGATTGGATTTTGGTTGCAATTAAGATTTAGTTTCTTTTGATGTTAGTTACTTATCAGTTTCTTATCGATTAAATCAAAAATGAAATCGTTAGTGGCTAAAAATAGATAACTAATATAACTATAAAGTAAAGGTGATGTGATGGGGGTAAGTCTAAGTTGTAATAATTTATTACAACTTACAAACACTATTTGAAGTTTGTTATAAATTATTACGTTTTACAAACAGTGTTTGTAAAACGTAATAAATTATTACAAACTACATCATTTGACATAGGATTGATGCGACAACACACTGCTTTTTTGTTTTTTGTGGAAAACGTAATAAATTATTATGTTTTACAAAAAGTCAACTCCGTTAGTTGATCGTTAAGAAAAAAGTGAAAAACGTAATAATTTATTACGTTTAGCCTATTTTGGTAACTTATTAAATAGGTGGCCTATTTTGATCACTTTTTTTATTTTGTGATTTATTTTGGTTCCGAGTTCCTATTTTCAAGAGTCAAAAAATCTTCAATCAACTTTTCCCCAACTTGCACTCTTTTGGAAAAACATCCTTTTGGAGTAGCCTTGTCTCTTTCCTCTTTTATCTATTCTTGAAAAGTGTTGTGACTCCTTTTTGAATGTCTCTTTTTCTTTTACTACTTTAGTCTTGCCTCGGAATTGTTTTCAAGACAAACACAAAATCTTATACTTATTTTCTCTCTTCAAGATCAAACAACAACTTCTTCAACACAATACAAAAATACAAGATGAACACCACCACCACCACCACCAAATTCGTCCACTTAACACCACAACACAACTTGAATCTTGCTCAAGAACTTGGGTGGTAGACTTAATAAGTGTTGAGGAGAAAGAGAACCAACACTAGAAACAAAATAAGACAACAAAACACACTCAAATCTAAACATAAATCTTGGCCAAACACAACAACAACACCAAGAACGCTCGGCCAAGAACAAGAACACTTCAACTCTTGTTTTTAATTTTTTGACTTAGAGAGCCTAAGATTGGTAGTGTAGGAACACAACCAGCCTTAGCTTTGATACCAAATTATACGTAAGAGACTAGGAACTCACAAAATGACACCAAAATAGTCCACTCAATAAGGCACAAATCGAGGATCCTTTGAGAGCTAGTTTTGGTCAAGAACAAGAATACGAGTTTGACAAGTTAACAAGGTGTAGGTGACACCAAAATCAGCCAATCAAACTAAGTTACAACACAATATAATAAACAATGAAGAACAACGACAATGTGATAACAAGACAACACCACATGGCTTACAACACAAGACACAAACTACTACACGATGACAATAAATAAAAGAATAGATAGCTAGACAAAGGTAGTATAAATCCTAAGAACCAAAGAGTATATTAAACTCTAAGATTCTTAACACCTACACACACAATCACCTAACTTTTACGACGATACAAAAGCGGAGTCCACCACTTAAGAACCAACGCTTCTAACAAACAAGCAATCATAAGAGATTCCACCCTTAAATGCTATCCTAGTTACAAGTTTTGGTTTTGTGCCTCAAGGAGAGAAGATTTGGTGTTTCAAAAGTTCAAGACTTACAATAATCATCAACTAATTAACTAAAGACCTAAACTAGTCTATTTATAGACTGATTATAAAAGTAAGGTGAAATGACCAAAAAGGCCCTTTAATGAATGACTTCAAGAAGGCACCCTTGGAGTGATATTTATGGACGGTTTTGGTGTCCATTAGGTGCTCCTTTGCACTTCATTTGCATCCATCAAGTCTTGGGTCCAACACGCACTCTCTTAAATTTATATCCGTGATTATTCTTGTATCAGTAGTTGACTGATGAATAATGTTGAATAATTTCTCCGCTTGTTGCTGAATTTTTTAACTCTTTGATTCGATATTTTAATTCATGATATTATTGTTTTTGAAGAATTTTAAGAAAAACAGTTATTGAAATAAATTGTTGTTTTCGTACCTTTGTTAATTAGTCATATAGAAATTAAGATACATTGAACTGATAATGTTATTAAACTGTATATTAGTAGTTCTGTCATTGTAAATAATTGAAAAGAGAAATATTTTTCTAGGATGTATCTCCCATAAATTTATAGATACAAGTTTACAAAGTTTGTATCTAATGTAAAATATAATCTGTCAATGTTATCAAGATTTGATACTATAAGTTCTTATACTTTTTGTTATGCAGGTTAGAGACAAACATGTATTTGGATTAATAAAAAACTGTTAGAGATACATAATAATGCAACGTTGTGTTACTTACTATCATTATATAGTAAAATATGTTTTCTTATACTAGATACACAATTTAGTAATATGTATCTCATATAAATTTTTAGATACAAGTTTAAATAATTTGTATCACTTGTAAAATCTAATATGTTAATAGTTTTAAGAGTTAGATCTATTAAGTTCTGCTATAATTTGTTATGAACTTTAGAGACAACATGTCTTAATAGGAATAAAAAACGGTTACAGATACATAATAATGCAATATTGTGTTGCTTTCTACCATTATATTGTATTATATGTTTCGTTATTCTAGATACATACAATTGTAAAATATGTATCTAATACAGTGTCTTTATAAAGTGTAAGAAAAACGTATATCAAAACATAATTATATCTTTAAATACTTCAGCATTGCGTTAAAATGGGTGATAAAGTAGAAGTTTTTAATCATTAAAGAAACATAATGTATGTTTATCTAAACATTACAAACATCATCAAAACATCATCAAAGTTTATAACATCATCAATAATTTTAATATCCAACTAGCAAACAAATAAACAACTACTGAATATGCAAAACATGGTTTGTTTGTTTTGGTGCGAACTTGCTACTTGGCCTTGGTGGATCATCATTCTCACTAAAGTAGTCATTCTCTAATTTTTCAGATCCGTACTTGCATAAAAGACTAGCATATATCAGACGATGGTATTGAGCATCAATACCAGAAGATAGAATGCTTAATCTCTTGCTCAGATACTCGACATAGACAGCTACAAATACACCGCAATCCTTGAATAGCAATCACGAATTTAATTAAAAACACCTATATACTCATATATCGAAACATAATTATATGTTTAAATGTTCCACCATTCTTGATTTGCAATTTCCTTACCAACGTCAGCATTATAGTAATTCACATAAGCCTTATTGATGTATACTTTGAAAAGGCAATCTGTGGTAGTGTATCTGTTGATTGAAAAATTTTGTTCTTGTACTTCTTCCTCAAGTATTACATGATGACATCCGAATAATGTTCAAATTGTAATCAAATGGTATAAATGTCATAGTAGGCAATTCCAATGATTATTAATTAGATACAAATTAAATTATTTTTGTATCTAATGTGACTAAAGGAAAAATGCAGGGAACTGAAAGAGCAACAAATGAAAAAGATACATATTAATATAGAATGATACATATTTTGTTATTATGTATCTAAAACAAATTACATTAAGCTAAAAACATCTCAAAGTTCTTTCCTCGCAACAAATCATCAAATTTGACAAAAACAAGTTTCTTTTTGCAAGATCTTTGGGTTAAAACAATTCTTCTAACTTCTGCAGTCAAAGTAACAACCTCATGTTATAGACTTTAATACATCATCATAGATATCACACAATCAGTAATGCATATTCTAATGGAAATCTACTTTAACAATGTTTAAAGGAAAAATGAAGGAAATTGAAAGATCAACAATTGTATAAGAAATATATTAATATATGACGATACATCTCTTTGTTATTATGTATCTAATACAATATAAGAACGGAATAAAAAATTCAACATTTCTACTGCAACACATAATCAAAATTGACAGAAACAAGTTGCTTTGCACGTTTTTTTAATGAAAGAATCCATCTAACTTATGCAGTCAAACAAAAAATATCATGTTATAGACTTTAATGCGGCATTATAGTATACAATCCGAAATGCATATACTATGAAAATTGTACTTTCACGATGTGATAATTTGAGATTTTGGATAGAGAAAATACATAAAGTACCCTCTAATGTTGTTCGACTTTTTCAAAAAGACACTTAAACTTTACTTCCGACCTATTACCCACGATTCTTACTTAATCCGTTGTAAATACACCATTTTGACTTAAAATTTTTCTCTGCGTGTAAACACGCATAGCAGACGCGTTAGTGAAAAAAATGGTTGAACCAACGAATTAGAAAATGTCACATGTAATAAAAAGGTTTCTTTAGTATTTTTTTTCTTTCTTTTCTATTTTTTTCTATTATTTCTTTCTTCTTCTTCTCCATTAATGGTGCTTTATTTTTCCTCTTCCTCTTCTTCTCCATTAATAGAGTGATGGTGAATTGTTAAATTTCTTAGTTCCAATTATCTTCACATCTATTTGAATGTGATAAGTGACTGAGTATCAATCATGGCGGAGGCAATTGAGTTAGTTCCAAATGAAATTCAGCCGTTAGAAGAAACCAAAGGAGCAGTAAAAACGATCGTTATTGCCTTTTCTAGGGACAAAAACATCATTGACAGTACTACTCCACTTGTTACTTTGTTCACTGCTACATCAATACTACAACCAGTTGCCCGAAGCCTCAACGAAAAAATCTCTGAACAGTAAACCCGCATTATCGGTTCCATACCAATTGAGAAAAGTGCTACGTAAGCTAACACCATTGAACAAAAATCAGTAAAGACTGATTCAAGAAAATGTGGAAATGGGAAGTTGGAATCTTTTTAGATTTTTATTGCTAAAATAAACAACAATCCAATAAATACCAATTCAAGAAAATGTAAAAATGGGGTTAAAGGTGGAATTTTATTGCAAGAATGAACAAAAACTACAAAAAAATAATTCAAGAAAATATTCACTATGTTGTTTGAACTTGTTCTCCACATTCCTCAATTGAATAAAATCTTTCTTTTTTGGAATTCAATTTAATAGGGAGAACAACTGAGGAGTAATTTAGTAGAGAATTCAATTTAATACGCAATGATCAACAACAATGGAAGAAGTAATAAAAAAAGAAGGGAATAGGAAGAAGACAGGTGAACAGGAAGAAGAAGATGAGAGTACCAAACACACGCTTAGCAATGCTGAAAATTTTGGTAAAAATGGTGTATTTATAAAGGTTTTAGTAGGATTCGTGGGGCAATAGGTTGGAAGTATAGTTTAGGTATTTTTTTGAAAAAGTCGGACAACATCGGGGGGTACTTTATGTATTTACTCTTTTGGATATCCATTATGAAAATACATCATCATTCCATCACTTGTTTTGAGATAACATCCGAAAATAGTCTTCTCAAATAAGTCTAAAACTTCTTGGCTGACTACTTCTTTAATTTCATCCTTAAATCTTAAATTGCATGAACTTACAAATCTAAGAGGATGAGTTGGAATTTCCTTAATAACGTAATTCAATCCATAAAAAAATGATAAAATTAGTAGAAATGCAACAAATATACATTAAGACAATACAATATATACAAAAACTCTAAGAACATCGTACTTTATCTTTTGTTAATATTAATTTCAATCAAACATAAAAAAACAAGATACATATAAATTGACAACAAAAAATTGGATAAACAATGAATTTCTAAACGTATCATACAAGCCAAAATATGTATCTCGGCCTAACATTCAACAGATCCGAACAAGCAATTATCTTGGGAAGCTCATCTGTGGAAATTGCTTCGACAATTCTTCTTCTCTTGGCGGGAGCTTTACTTGCAGGACTGTTGGATCCCCTTTTGTTAAAACCACTTTTTTTTCTTGTCCTTCTTAGCATGTTTTTTCCGTAACTTCTTCATAGTTTGGGGATCATTTCTATGCTTTGATCTATTTTCATCAAAGCCAACAAATTCATAGCCAAAACTTCTGAGAATGAAGTTTACAACTTCTTGAGATTCTTTGATACTTTCTAATTGAGAAAACCCAAGACTAAAAGAAGGTTTCAAATCTCTATTCATAATGGTAATTCAAATAATAAAGCCTAAAACATGAATAATCAAAGAAATTGCTCAGCCAAAACACTGAAATTTTACATTGTAAACGCAGGCGCAAAATATTTTTTTTGAAAAAAAAATGTAAAAAGGATTAGAAGAAATTGAAGCTGATTTTAGGGAAGAAAATTACCTTACTTCAAAGTTTTGAATTAGATGGAGAAATTGGATAGAAACCGCACCAGAAATTGCGTCGTACAGAGAGGAGAAGTAGGTTATTTTTTGTAAAAAATCGGCTTCTTAGTTGTAGGTTTTAACTTGTATCTCAATTTTACCAAAAAGTATGAAATGTTGGGATTTAAGTAATTTTTTAGAAATGGGGGAATTTTTAGAAGTTTAGAAACTTATGTTGTTTATTTAGGTATTTTTTTCAAAAGAAAAATAAGGAAAAACTTCTCATTATCGCATCGTTAAGTAGTATAAGACTCAAAATTGCTTATTCCTCTCAATTTGGGAATCACAATTTTTAGAATTTATAGTCAATTTTTTCCCTTATGTAGTTTTATTGTTATCCTTTATGTATAATCCTCAGTGTCTTTAATCCTTATAACTCAAGTAGGTGATCCACCAACTAGTTTACTCAAGTCTTTCATTCTTAAGTAGCCGTTTGACCATGAAAATTACTTTTTTTCTGGAGTTGGAGTTGAAGTTGAAGATGAAGTTGGAGTTAGAGTTGTGTTTGGCCATGTCTTTTTGAATTTTTTTTTAAACTTTTGAAAAATCTTTTTTAAATATGATTTTATGCCCTCAACTTTTAAAAAGTATCAAAATTACTCAACTACTAATTTACCTACTAATATACAACCAAATGTTGAGAAAATAATTTATATGTCTTCAATTGATAAAATAATTAACAACAAACTAATTATTATGATTGTTATTCTTCTAAAATTTGAATAAAAATATCACAAGCACGAGCTAAATAAGTTTATCTAACCATAATCGATTGAATAGAGAAAATATATTTTGATAAATATGATTGATGAA
>NC_061117.1:144780156-144804187 GCF_002878395.1 Capsicum annuum | reverse complement strand
TAACAACAAACTAATTATTATGATTGTTATTCTTCTAAAATTTGAATAAAAATATCACAAGCACGAGCTAAATAAGTTTATCTAACCATAATCGATTGAATAGAGAAAATATATTTTGATAAATATGATTGATGGATATAAATAGATTTTATATATTCTTAAATTTGTTAATGAAAATTCTTAATTACGTACACTTGAATTAATTATTTTATTGAATTTGGTATTTTTTAAAAGATTTAAGGATGAATTATTTCTGAATAGATTAGTGCTATTTTTTTGCTTTTTGTTATTGATGATATTGATTTTCCTTGAATATTATTGTATCGTAAATATGGATCATTACATTATGTTTGATACGAGACTTTATTGACCACTTTTTAATAATTTATTAAAATTATAATAGTCATTATATGACATATACAAAAAAATTATAATGGCAAGAAAAAAATATTAATTTTCTCATTTTCCGCCATAGATTGTCATTTATTATTTTTTACTTCACGTTAATAAATTTTGGTTAAAAGAAGAAAAAAAGATTAGAATATCTGTAACAATTAAAAATGATGTTGTACCATATAAAACAAATAATAATTTTTTTTCTTGGTGGTTGGTTGTAGTTATAAAAGGAGTTTTTGTAAAAATTTAAAGATTGAGGTTATATGTAATAATAATGAAAGTTGAAAAATTATGAAAACAACAAAAAGTTTGTTTTCACTTTTTGGAATCCAACTCCGAAATAATTTTTTAAATTTTCATAGCCAAAACACCACAATTTTCGGAAAAGTGAAAATAATGAAAAAAAAATTCCGGAAGAAAAGGAAAAAATTTTATGGCCAAACGAGCCATAAGTAGGTGACACACAAACTTATTTGTTTCTTTTTTATCTTCTTTCAATTAATATAGGAGTACGGAGCCTAAAGAATAACTTTTTCGATTCAAAATTTCGAAGAGGCAAAAGAGTGAGCTACCTTAACGTCCGTTAAATGAAAAAAGGTAAGACAAGTGGCCTGCCACCCCTTGCAAGGCAAGGCTTGCCTTGCACCTTTTCCCAGAGACGGGTATAAAATTTCAAATTTGTGGGTTTCTGGTAAAATAAATTAATATGTAATAATATAATTAAAAAAAAAAAAAAACAATACCCCAATAGGGATAGATCCCATGGTGATCTCATGAATAAACAATTTAAGGATCCATTCCATGCCATCAAGCCAACATTCTTTTTATTTATGTATTTCTATTTATAATATTTTATTTACTTATTCTATTTTTTAATATATTTATCAAATTTATGATAGTGAATTGAGATTTTCGAAAAATCTCACCGCCCCTTCTTTTTTCATTGCTGCAACCAAGCTGGTGTGTACGAAGGGAAAGCAAGGGAACAAATAAGGTTGCCGACAAATAAGGCAAAATTAAATTTCAGTAACTAGACCGCAAAACTAAAAAGTAAAAATACGATATCTAATAATTTCAATAATATAGGTAAAGAAATTGGGATAGCAGTTATCATGTTTACAATAATAAGAATTATAAATAGTACTCCGTCCGTTTTATAATAAATGAATTGTTGAATTTTGACACACATATTAAGAAGAAAACATTAAAAAATTAAATTTAACACAACTTTTCATTTTTACCCCCCAAAAAGAAAAAGCTGACCTTGTAATATATTTTCAAAAGTTGATTGGTTGTCAAATCATAAGGGTAAATTTGAAAAAAAATTCAATGATTCACTTATTTTAAACCATCAATAAATACCCCAACAATTCATTTATTCCGAAACAGAGGGAGTAATAGCTAGTGTTTTAAAAGACACTTTTAAGGGTAGATACTGGCAAAACGTTTCGAGGCTCATGTGTGGAATTTAGTTCTTTGAGAGTTACGCCTTAAGCATCTGAATGTACGGCTTAAATATGTCTAACACTCAATGCGTGGAGCTCTCCTAATAGTTCTTATACAAATTGTATTAAATTTCTAAATTAACGCTATTTATCTTCTTAATTCTTAACTAAATGAATGGTATTTAGTAGTTTTGTCATCTATAGAATAGGAAAATTGAGAATAATTAGCTTATTTACTATTTGAAAATGTCGTGAGGGCAGGGGCGGATCTACAAGGAGTTCACGGGTGGCATGATACCCGCAAACTTCAATCGGATAACTGTGTGTGTATATATATATATATTAAATAAAATCGGTATATTATTTAAGTGCCACCTGATGCAACAGTTGAGGAAGTAGTGCCAGTGGCAAATGCGCTGAAATTTCACGTAGTATATCAGAGTTTAAGTCCAGATGCCAGCAGTATTTTATTACTTTTTATTCGTTATTCTATTTTCTATAAGTTTTTTTTCTCTTGACTTAATCATTGTTTGACTCCTTTTTTTGGGTAATCTTTGTTTAAGAATTTTTAACTAAAGTGTAGAACATAATTGAAGATTCCTTCTTCCTTCAAATTTATAGTTAACCTCTCCTCGTAAATCATAATAATGATGTTTGCCTTGATGTTATAATTTCTTAACAATAGAATTGGAAATATCCATTGAATGTTGACAACTATTTTGTACTTTCACACTGACTAATAAGTTGAATTTAACTCTTGTTTACACAATTTATAGTAATAGCAACAACAATGACAACAAACCCAGTGTATTCCCACATAGTGGGGTTTGAGTAGGGTAAAATGTATGCAGTCCACACACTACCTCCGAAGAAATAGAAAGGTTGTTTTCGGTAGTATTTATAATAATAATCACATTTTTATTATTTGATCTATTTGTCTATACAAATTGAAAAGACAAATAATCAAATAGAAACTCAAAGTCTATAAAATCGATAAAATATTTGTCTTATTTGGGGCAGTATAAATAACAAAATGTAAAGCAAAAAATCAACTAATTTCTAGCTGAATTCGTAAAAATTAGGTTCTTCGATAATGTTTCAATGAAATTTTCCTTCAAAAATCTCTTACTAACAAGCCAAATTTCAGTGGAACGTCTATAAAAATTATCCTTTTTGAGTAGTAGCTTTAACGTTAAAAGTGGCATGACACCCGCAACCTCGAAATCCTAGATCCGCCTCTGCGTGAGGGTGAATAATACTTAACTATTCTGTTGAAAATATGTATCCGAATTTTACATCCTCACTTGTCATTGATCTTTATGTTTTGATCCTATATCTCAAAATTATCATATTTTATTTTTTGTTATTTGAAAGTATTTTATTTTTATTCATGAAAGAGTGGTGTTTTAGTTATTACATTAACAGTTTATTGATTATTTCTTTTAGTGAGGTAAACTGAATAGTATGATAATTGTATATTTTAAGAAATTGTGATTATTTTAATTTGAAAGTTAAAATATTAAATTTGATTTGTATTTCATAATAGTTTTATATCATTACATTTTCCTACTTGTAAAATGCTAATAAAATTTTTTATTTCAATGAGTTTTTTTTAATCACGTGTTATATTTTTTTGAAAATTATTAATGTTTTTGGTACTATCTTTGTGTTATTATATGTTTTTACTATATTATAAATTAAAAAATAAAAATTTGTGGAAATTACAATTCATTCCTCGGGACTTACACTTCTCCTCGCGCTACATAAAATACCTTGCTTCACTTCTTTGTAGTTTAGAACACCGATAATAGCAACATTATATTAATAATTGATGTAGAACTTGCACTAGAATGCATGGAAAAAGGGGAAGCTTACATCAGCAGAACATTTAGGGATCATTTGTAGAGTGTATTGTAAAATATAATGCATACATTAGTTAATGTATATTACTAATATCTTGTTTGGTACATTTTTTTTTACCTATGTATAACTAATGCAAGCATTAGTTATACACTCTATTATGTATTGAAGTGTGTATTAGTAATACTCTCTATTTCTTATGTATTAGTAATACAATGACTTTAAACACATGCATTAACTTGTTAAATGACCTTAATACCCCTCAATTTTCCTCTCAAATATTTCACCATTTCTTTTCCCGTCATTTTAATTTGCAATAGTGAACCTTTTCAAAACATTTCACAATTTCTTTTCCTACCATTTTAATTTACAATAATGAATAGTTGATTTAAATAACTATATAACATATTTTTGTTTTGCTTCGCGAGTTGTTAAAAAGAGAAAAAAAAATTGATACCATTTCTTAATTTTACGTCTTGTATTTTATTTTTGTTTCGACTATGTTAATCCGTCGGCATAACATTTATGTGCAAATACGAAGGTCTTACAATTAATCCTGAATCTATAAATATTAGTTCAACAGTACTAATTTTGTTTGAGATGGCAAAAAAACTTTATAGCAAAAAAATGTACAAAATTAAAGAAGGGTATTTTCATAAACAAATATTTCTTTTATAGAAATTAGAGAAAAGACTCAAATATGCCACTGGACTATCAGAAATG
This sequence comes from Capsicum annuum, assembly GCF_002878395.1. Classification (NCBI taxonomy): domain Eukaryota; kingdom Viridiplantae; phylum Streptophyta; class Magnoliopsida; order Solanales; family Solanaceae; genus Capsicum; species Capsicum annuum. The sequence continues at coordinate 144,799,763 of NC_061117.1, read as the reverse complement.
ACTTATTTATGCCATCCGTTAAAAGTTGGGCTCATTCATGCCATCGCCGTAACAAAATTGGCCCATCCATGCCATTACTTTTAATAGCCGGTTTTTAGAAAACAACTTTGCCACGTGGCAACATATTAGAGGTCCACGTCATTTTAAAAAAAAATAATTTTTTTTTATCCATTAAAAAGAATCCACCCAACTTTTTGATCCATTAAAAATTAGTTTGATTTATGACGATTAGGTTAATAGTAGAGTCAAAATTTTCATTAAAAGATTTTAAAATAAAATAAAAATATATATAAATATATATATATATATATATATATATATATATATATATATATATATAATATAAATTAATTTATTTTATACTTCCGTACAAAGATATACTCCCATGTTATCTAACTTATTAAAAATATATTGGATTTACTTTTGTTTTTATATATGCCAACTGAACTTAGACTATATTATACAAATTCCATGTCATCTTTAATTTTATTCTTTCTTCTTAGATATTTTATTTCATTAAAGAGAAAAGAACAATAAAATTTTGGAATTAATCAATTCATTGAATTAAGTATATAATGAAATGATAAAGACTATACATACATAATACTTGTGAGTTGTAACTTGCATGCATTGCTTATATATTGTTTTTATTCAATTTCTAATTAGGATTGGACCACTTAAAATTAATTATGTAAGGATATAAAACTATGACGTCTCACCAATTTTTATGTAACTATATCATTAAATCAAAGTGTAATTTAAGAAAAACATAATTGTAATTTAGACAAATATTCTACCTCCAATGATTAATGTTGATTGTCAAATAATTATCTTAGTATATGATTGTGTCAAAACATTAAACGACATATTAAAAAAGATGAAAGGGAGCAGTATAATGAGTGTTTGAGAGAACAATGTCCCACGTGAAAAGTAAAAAAGAAATAAAATTATTTATAAAATGTCGGATATTTAAGGTCTCTTGAAAAAAAATGTCAATTTGGTTCAAAGCGAATGATATCATACAATATTAAAAGTATTTTATGGTAATTAATTAGCACAATAATTGATATCAATGCTACTGTACTGAAATTTTTGCAGGAGGGGTATGAGGATGATAAAGTGACGGCATGAGACGTGTTGTCTTATTGTCTTTGCTTGTCTATTGATCAATTTACTATATTTGACCACAATTTTAAGCCACATACAACCCCAGAAAAAAATCGATGAGCTTGGTAACTATAAATACTCGGATGATATGAGGCGATACACAAATAATCTCAAAAGTAACAGTAATTAATCAAGTAAAACTTAGTTCAAAGGGAGATGATCATATTATTGATCCGTATTGTGAACAGAGTCACACGTGAAAGCCAGAAAAGGAAAAAACAAACTATTGATATGGGGCAATATACAAATAATCTCAAATTTTACAAGCATAGATCAAACTAATTTTTAATGGATCAAAAAGTTGGGTGAATTCTTTTTAATGCATAAAAAAAAATTAAAAATAACGTGGACCTCTAATATGCTGCCACGTGGCAAAGCTGTTTTCTAAAAACCGGCTGTTAAAAGTAATGGCATGGATGAGCCAGTTTTGTAACGGAGATGGCATGAATGAGCCCAACTTTTAACGGATGACATAAATGAGTTATTTCTGATAGTTCAGTGGCATATTTGAATCTTTTACCTAGAAATTATGTAAGATGTATTATTTCTTATATATCAAACCAAATAATATATAAGAAATAATGCATGCATAACTAATACAAGTATTACTAATGCAAGCATTACTAATACACTATATTTTATATTGTTCTTATACACTCTACCAAACGATCCCTTAGCGAAAGGAAGGGAAAGCAGCAATGGGAAAAGGTTAGGCGAAAGGGTGTGCTTGCCTTGTGAGGCGTGGCAGGCCACTCGCAGCAATGGGAAAAGGTTAGGCGAAAGGATGTGCTTGCCTTGTGAGGCGTGGCAGGCCACTCGCTTTATCTTTTTCCATTTAACTGATGTTCGTTATATGATTAAGGTAAGATGTGAGGTAGCTCATGCTTTTGCCTCTTTGAAATTTTTCGATTTTTTATTGCCCCTTAAAATTTTTTGATTAAAAAAAATTGTTCTTTGGATTCAAAACTCATTAATATGGAACACAGATAGAAGTAGCTCAGCTGCCTACGCAAGCCGGATGTTTAAGCTAGTAGGTCTTTGTTTTGCATTCCTTTTGCTTTCTATATCTTACTCTGTCAAACTACTACTTTCACTTTTGCACATTTGAACACCTTAGACGTTAGAATCAAATATAGTCCGATTTTCTTCAACCCCGATTAATCTAGTCGGCACAACTTAGTCGTATACACGTGACTTGGCCATAAATGTGAACCATACCAACTGTGTCTTCTTCATACTCACATAGCTCTTAATCTAGAACTCCAAGTTACGGAGCGATATATATTCAAAGTCGTAACTTCTAACTCTCTATATATTATGAGATATGCTGATTCAAAGTCATACTATGAACAGTCACTTGCTATTGTGCACAATTGATGATATTTCCACATTTGACTTTACTTGTGAACTTAGTCTTTTAAGATCAAATACATTTCAAATCTTTCAAGTTCAAACAAGTTTATCGACGTCAATTTAGGAATACATGTACAAGTAATTATGAAGTGCTACACTACCGCTTGAGATTTTTTAAAATCCTCAATCTCTTTAGGCCTCGTTGCTTATCAATAGAAGATATATAGGGAAAAAAACCTAAATATACTATATAAATTAATTGAATCTGACTCCTCTCCATTTTTCTTCTCTCCAATTTTTCTAAATTCTTGCTTGGATTGAAGACACATATCATAGTTTAAAACTAGTGATTAAGATTTAATTAGTTAAATCAAAGTTCTAATCATAGTTATCTACTTTCATATATTTAGCTATACTAGTTTAATGTACGCGTTTTGCGCGGGTACCTACTGGCCTACTTCAGTAAATAGATACTTAATAAAAACTAAGAAATAGATTAAATATTCTATTTACATTACATGAAAAGTGCTCAATCTTGAAAATGGTAAAAGCTGATCTTAGCTAGATAAATTTTGAAATTTTTCCATAAGATAACGAAGTTTTATTTGAATAATACACTCTAAACTTCGAATGGGAATTTTTTATTTTAACTACAATAAAATTAAGAAAAGAAAAGGTTGATTGGTAATACATAAATCTATCCCAACTTTGACTTCTCCTATAATAGGTTGTGCATCCTAAAATATGGATCTTCTAAACTATATGGAAGAAGAATGACAAAATGGTTCGATAGATTCTTGAACTCACTAAAAAATAATATTTTTAACTCTTTGACCGTTGACCGGATCTATGTGACATTAAAATTGTTGAGTAGGATTTGGAGCGTGACTACACGCGTGTATGGGCGAGAGAAGCAATATATTTATATTAAAATAATATTAAAATTAAAAAAAATAAAAAATAAAAAAAGATAGTCAACCTTTTTCCAACATTTTAAATCTCAAAATATTTTTAAAAATTTAAAAAATAAAAAATTTAAAAATAAAAAATAAAAAAGGCCACCCCACCCTAGTCCGGTCCAGTACCCCCACCCCAACCCCCGTCTAGCACCCCCCACCCCACCCTAGCCCCGTCCAGCACCCCACCCTACCTTAGCCCCATTCAGCACCTTTCACCCCACCCCAACCCCCGTTCAACACCCCCACCCCACCCTAACCCCTATCCAGCACCTCTCAACCCACCCCAGCCTTCGTCCAGCATACACAAATTTCAGCGCCACCTCACTCCAGCCGCCACGCTGTCTACCTACATTAGCCAAAACAACAATTTCTCCATCAATTTCTCTGTTCACCTGCCACCACCATCATGCGCCACCTCCTCAGCTCTCTCTGACACAGTTGAAATTGAAAAAAGAAATTAATTTTCCCCACAATTGAAAAATAAAAAATCAATTTCTTTCTCAAATTTCAGCAACCACCACTTCGATTGGTTTCAAGGAAAATTTGTGGTTTTGTTGAAGTTGGAGTAATTGATCTAGCTTGGAGGATGCTGAAGAGGAAAGCAGCTAAACTGAAAAATAGGAACATAAGGTACTGACCACCCATTTTCATCTGATTATTAGTATTATTGATGTATATGTTGTTGAAGTTGATGGCCATGGCTATCGTTAGTAGGATACAACGTACTAATTATTAACATTTTATTTAGTTAGGATTAATTTTATAACTTTTACAAATTATTAAAGATTTTTAAATAAAAATTAAAAATTCATTATGTTTGTGTGTGTGAGTTTACAGTTAAAACTTTAAATTTATTGGAGAAAAATTTTAATTATTTGAAATAAATTATAGTTTAATTACTTATAAATTTATTATGTTTGCGCATTAAAATTTATAGTTGAAACTTTAAATTAATTTAAATTAAAAATTAATTGTGTTTGTGTATTAGAATTTTTAAAATTTATAAAAAAAATTATTTAATTAAATTTATTTTAATATTTAATTTCTTATGTAGCATTTTAAAAATGACTTGAAATTTAATGTAATACTTAAAAATGAAGGGAAAGATGACATGACAGACGTGACAGTTGACGTGAAAGCTGACGTGGGGCGAGTGTCTTACACACACCAAAATAGAGTTTAAAATGTTGGTTTTTAGTGGGTTCAAGGGTCATATGACAAACATATAAGTAGGAGTATCCACATTACAAAACATACATAGTACAAGGGTCCATCGAACCATTTTGCCAAGGAGAATCAATTAATATTTTCCTTTATACTGCTCAATTAGAAAAATAATCTTAAAATAGGACTCCATTAAGAAAATATTTCTATAAATATTGAGATCACGTAATTATTTTGACCTTTGATGATAATTCTCACATACTTGTTTTCTTATGTTTGGTTGGTGGATGAAAAATATTTTTCAAAAAATATTTTCTAGCATTTGGTTGGTGAATGAAAAAATATTTTTCACAAAATAAATTTTAGAGTTTATCTAAAGAATAAAAATATATTTTTGAAAAATAATTTTTTACCTGAAAAATACTTTTTTTAGGGTGCGTTCGATATGAAGGAGAAAAAATATTTTTTGGAAAAATAAGTTATTTATTACACACATTCTTGTGTTCGTTATGCAAATTGGGTAAGTAAATATTTTCTAAAAGTATTTGTATATATTTAACAAAAACAATGAGAACGAATAGGATAAGAAGGGTGGAATAAGAAAAAAGTTTTAATTTTTCTTTAAAAAAATTAATTTTTTTTTTTTTGGGGGGGGGGGGGGGGGGGGGGGGAGGGTTAGTGGGGGGGGGGGCTCAGGGCAGGGGAGTAAGGGTGATTAAGACATCTGAATGGTTACGATGTTATTTTTAGATCTGAATACTGAATGAATAAAACTGTTTGTTTTTTAACATCTGAATGTACGTAATATTTTAATTCGTAATAAATATGTAATTCAAATTTTAAAAGTAATAAAATATTATATTATATGAAAAAAATATTGGATAAAACTTAAACATCAAAATTATTATTTGAGTGATAATTAAAACATCAAAATTATTATTTGAGTGATAATTAAAATATTTAAAGAGAGTTTTGAGCGAATAAATTATGTTTTAAAAAGAGTTTGAATATTATTTAAGTGATAATTAAAATATTTAAAGATAATTAAAATATTTAAAGAGAGCTTTGAGGGAATAAATTATGTTTTAAAAAGTGTCTGAACATCATTCAGACTCTTTTTCATATCTGACTGATTCAGAGGCTTTCAGATTCATTAAGAAGCAGTTTATAAAAAAAAAAATGCACAGATTCAGATCTCCATTACGTGCAAAAAATGAGGTCTAAGAGTAGGGTAAGAAAAAATTAATTCTTTTTAAAGGGGGAGGTTGGTAGAGGTGGGGTGGGGTCAAGTAACGAAGGAAAAAAAGTTTGAATTTCTTTTTTAAATATTAAATATTTTTTCGGAGGAAGTAGAGGTTTGAGTTTTGAATTACGGGATGAGATAAGAAAAAAAATTGAAATAACTTTTTATTTTTGGGGGGAGGGGGAGGGGTAGGTGGATCAGAGTAGGGGAGTGAGGGTGTAGTAAGGAAAAATTTAAATTTTTTCAAAAAATAAATTTAATTACTTTTTCTTGAGCGGGGGGGGGGGGGGGGGGGGGGGGGGGGGGGGTAAAAAAAAAAAAAAAATTTTTTTTTGACGGGGGAAGGGGTGGAGGGTGGGGTTGGAGAGGGAGAAGATAGGGTTTTGGGTTTTGGGTAGGGGATGAAGCAAAAAAAAAATTGAATTTTTTTTTTTTTGGATTGGGGTAGTAGGGGGGAGGGGGGAGGGGTAGGGGATTGGGGATCTATGTAGGGGTGAATGATTTTGAGAATTATATGAATATTTCAAATTAAGAGTGAGGTTGAAAGAGAGTTTTGAAAAATGTTTTCCTTACTTTTTGAAGAGAAGTCATTTTTCTTAGATTTGAGGAAATAAGTTGATTTGAAAAATATTTTTCAAAGTTTTTAAGCCAACCAAATATGAGAAAATTGGAAAACATCTTTGAGAAAATATTTTCCTTCATACCAATTAACACACCCTCCAAAAAAAAAGAGTAATATAATGTATGAAATAAGTACACAAACTGACATTATTTAATTTGAATATCACAATCTATGACTATCGTTTTATAAACTCACTAGTATACGTACCCGCGCGATGCGCGAATAATATTAGAATATTATTCCTAATCATTTCATATTGAAATGTCTTGTTCGAACATGTTAAAATATATTATCTTCAAAAAAAAAATTCAACTATCATATTATTTTTCAAAAAAAATTTGGAAAAAAAAATACGCCCCCACCACTTTTCACTCCTACCCCCACCTCCACGTCCATATCCATCCCCCGCCCCCGCCCCACCCCTCAATTTTCTTTTAAAAAAAAAACTTTCCCTCCCCCACTCCCCACCCACCTACACAAAGCGCTTCCACCCCACCCCAATCCCTCTACCACTAAGATTCTATAAAAAAAAATCATTAATTGTAAAAAAAAGTATATATATTTCATAGTTTTATTTATTATACTATTCATAATTTAAATTTACAACACCTCCCGCCCCCATACACTATGTATATTTATAAATTATTGTGTTTCACACATAAGCTATTGAGTTTTCTTATGTCTTATCTCAAAATATAGAAATTAAAATAGTAATTTGTTATGTATAATAAAAAATGAAATAAAGATTAGAAGATGATTCCAAAATAATCTAATTTGTTAGATTTTGTGTCCGTTTCAAATTAGCTACACTTTCACATCTATCAACATATTATTTTATTTCATATTTAATTTTATTTTTTTTACTCAAATTCAAATAAAAATTATTGACTTTACGTAAGAATTAAAAGAAATTTCATAATGCATGTAATATTTCTTGAATATTAATTTTAAAGGAAATAGTAAAATCATAAACTCATTAAAATATAAGATTTTATTCATTATAGTTGAAAAAGCACTTTTAAAAATTTAATTTATTTCTTAATGTTTATTTAATTGCCCATGATTTTTTCATTGTTTAGGTTTATCTATTATATTTATGTTAAATTATAATTTCATATTAATATAAAATGTATAAATAAAGATGTAAGTTGAGTATTTATCTACTTACATTTTAGGATAAAAATATTATTGCTAACTTTTTGGATTGTGATGTTCGAGCATGTTAAATCATATTACCTTAAATAGAATCTAATTATCATATTGTTCCTTATTGAAATAAACCCCAACCCCAAATCATCCTCCACCCCCTTCCCCCACCCCCGCCATTCCATAGCAAAAGCTATACACATTGTGACAATGAATCATAAAATATTGAAAACTTTTATATTTCATATTATATTTATTATGTTGCTCACTTTTTAAATTTATAATTAACTTGTTAATATTAATTTTTAATAGCTTATCACTTGGCATAATATAGTTATTAAGTGTCCTTTTCATTAATTATGAAACAGATATATAAATTTTGTTACTTGTGACTTTTTTCATTTTTAAATTTTTATTCTATTATTCACATCTTTTCAATTTAAAATTTATAGATAGTAATATATGTATAATCTAATTACTACATTATATTTTCAAAATAAGTTCAAAATACTACCCCACCCTACCCCCACTCCCCCATCTTTATAATTTTTTTCTACTGTATTTAATTATTTTATCTTGTATATTTTGATATTTATGTTCTTGCTTATTTCAAACCATACAATGCTAATTTAAATTTAAGTTACTTAAATTTTTTTATATTGATATTCCTTTAATTCATTATTTATCAAAATTTTAGTTAATAATAATAATAATAATAATAATAATAACAATAATAATAATACTATATTTATCATTATATTTAATATAGATAAGCTTATGAAATATAAAATTATATTTAACTATAATTTGTAGCATTTAAATTTTAAATAGATAAGTTTAAAGTAGCAAATATCTATTAGAACTTTCCAATTATAAGTTTCTATTTTTAAGATAATGAAAATCTTTTTATTTAAAGGATAATAACTTCAAATTCAAATACTTAAATTTTCAATTCAAAACTTGATAAGAGTCCAGTTAGAACTCTCTAATGTGATAATTAACTATTTTTAATAAATAATTTTATTTTATAATTATTTTTAATTTAAAATTAATAATTTATTAGTCTTAATTATCTTTTTATAGTTTATCTTCTTCCATTTTTGGCACATTTTTTTAGTTTTATTTTCTCTTGTTTTCTTTTCTTTCCTTTCTTTCTTTTGTTTGTTTGTTAATTTTTTTTATAAAAATAAATTGACAACTTAGACATAAAGGTATTTCAAGTAGATATATACGTTAAATTTAATTATTAAATTTTAGTTTATAAGTAACTTTTTATTTTTGGGGGGAGGGGGAGGGGGATCAGGGTAGGGGAGTGAGGGTGTAGTAAGGAAAAATTTAAAAATTTTTAAAAAATAAATTTAATTATTTTATCTTGAGCGGGGGGATGGGGGGAGGGTGATGTAAGAAAAAGTTTAAACTTTTTCAAAAATAAAATAAATATTTTTTTGATGGGGGAATGGGGGTCGGTGGGGAGGGAGAAGAAAGGGTTTTGGGTTTTGGGTAAGGGATGAAACAAAAAAAAAATTAAATTTTTTTTTTGGATTGGGGTGGTAGGGGGTAGGGTGGGGGGTAGGGGTGAGGGGATCGAAGTAGGGGTGAATGATTTTGAGAATTATATGAATATTTCAACTTAAGAGTGAGGTTGAAAGAGAGTTTTGAAAAATGTTTTCCTTACTTTTTGAAGAGAAGTCATTTTCCTTAGATTTGAGAAAATAAGTTGATTTGAAAAATATTTTTCAAAATTTTTAAGCCAACCAAATATGAAAAAATTGGAAAACATCTTTCAGAAAATATTTTCCTTCGTACCAATTAACACACCCTCCAAAAAAAAAAAGAGTAATATAATGTATGAAATAAGTACACAAACTGACATTATTTAATTTGAATATCACAATCTATGACTATCATTTTATAAACTCATTTCATACATTATTTTCTATACAAATTTGTGACTCCCAAAAAAAAAAAGAGTAATGGAATGAATATACAAATCGAAATCACCTAATTGAAATATCATAACCCAAAGATACAAATTTATAGACTTATTTCATACACTAAAACATATTACTACTTTATTAAAAAAAAATGCTTAATCAACATGTCAGCTTCATATCAATAATTTCAAAATCAAGGGCAATTTATTCATTACACCTATGAGCAGAGGTTACGTGGCTCTTGTTCCTTCAGCCACCTCGCTCTCCCCCCTCCAATTGAACCATATGACAAACAAGAAACCACTTTATAAGTCTTTAGCAGAATTCATATTTCATAGTGATTTATATAGTTTTCATACATGAAAATTGTGAAATTTGAAGTAATATGTGTATGAATTCTATGTATAAATTATTTTTAAAATATTGAAAATTAAATATATGTATAAAATCTTTTGAAAATCATTGAAACATATTGAAGTGTTTTATTTTGTGCATAGATAATGATGTGATTAACGTTTTTTTTTTTCCCCTTTTGTGCAAGTAATGGTGTAGTGAATACTTTTTTACACGTATTATCCTCTCTTTGGTGAGAAATATTTGTCAGATATTTTTTTGAAAGAATATCAACAATCCTTTTAAAGGATAATGTTTCTACCATGATTTAAGAAGAATTGATTTACACTATTTGTTTTACATCTATATGAAAATATTGACGGATTGGTAGGAAAAAAGATTTGGTTGAAGATAACTAGTTGTAACCACCTTATTTCTTAAAAAAAAAAAAGGAGTTTGAATTCAAATTTTAGACTCAAAATTTTTATTATAATTTTCTTTTGTTAACTTAATTAAAATTTTTTTGTTAATTGATAAGTTTAAGAAGTTAAAAAAATCTACAAATTAATTCATAGAAATAGATATAAACGGATTACAGAGATAAATTCAAATAATTCTTATACCCTCTTTTGTGATTTTGATGGACATGTTTCTTTCAAAATCTACATACAAAGAAGAAAAATATGATAATTAGTCATAGTAAATATATCAATGCTACTGAAAATAATAAGTTGAAGGGAAAAAAAAAAGATTATTTATCTGGTGCCACCATATATCAATAATATTTTTACAATTCTTTATATCAGGCCATCTCGGCCACTTGCAAGAAAATTAATCAAAAATATGTCAGTCAAAAAGACACAAATTGATTTGATTAATAAGATATATTTAAACCATGAAAATAAATAAAAAATGAAACCATATATATCGAAGAAGACAAATAATTGAACAATAAAATGAAAAGGAAAGGAGAAGAAGAAGTCCATAGCAGAGAGAGAACTCAAAGTGTCACACATATATGAAGTAGTTGTTATTGATAACTAGGTTTCTGCAGGCATAAGAGTTTTTTCCTTCGGTGCGGATGATGTTAAAAAAATTAATCATTTCAAATTATATGATTTGATTTGTATAACCACGTACAATTATATTGCATTAACTAAAGTTTGATTGTCATCTTACTTTTCATTAATTACAATGTATATATCCAATAACACTTTGAAATGAATGTTAGTCATGTCTAAATAAGTGCGTTTGCATTGGCAAAGTAATCATTTGGTTAAGCTGAACTCTCTTAAAACTTAGACTTTTTCATTTTTGTAAAAGTATGTATCTATTCTGAAGATTAGGAAGTATTTGTAAGAACAAAATCTCGAGTTGCAAGTTTTGTATAATTAAATATTTAACGATAATTAAAATTTTTTTGAATATTATTGGCTCTTTAATCCCTTGTTTATAAACAAAATAATTTTTTTCAATATGCTTGCACCCAAAAACCAACAACAACTTGGTAAGATCCTTTATGCTGATAAAAGATCAGTCTTGTCCAAGAAAACGTAATAGAATTAGATTTAGACACCATCGAGATTTTCTTTCATGTTTAAATACAACACTCAGAATATGCAATACCAATATGATTTGACATAACTTTTGAGAAAAAGAAAAGTAATTATACACAACATCTAATACTTCTTGTTAACACAAACACTTGCCGACCAACATAGGATAGAACTATCAATTATTGTACTTCCCTGAAAAAGGTCAAAAAGAAAAAAAATTGAAAGTGGTATAGGGAATATACATAATTGTCACAAAAATGAATAGTGATTTCAAAGGACAAATAAGAGACAACAGCAATAACATACCAGTGTAATCCCACAAAGTGGAGTCTGAAAAAAGTTAGTATACGCAAACCTTATTTTTACCTCAAAGATAAAGTACAAAAATTATTTTTTAATAGACTCGTGACTTAGAAAAAAATAAGAGAGTTAAACAAAAACTAACATCAGAGGTTCATGTCTCAGAAGTACTAAAATGATGCACCTCTCAATTAAAAAAGTTATCCAATATTCCTAGTTAAGATAGACCAAATGTTATATAATATATGATAATTCTTAAAACAACTTAAGTACTTAAATCTACAATGTTCATAAGCTAAACTTCATAGCTATGTCCAATGTCATGTCTTGAAATGCAGGTTATACATTGTTATACATAATGATTCATTTGATAATGGATCAAATCTTCTTACTTGCATAATAATAAGATTATATTTTAAGTAGAAGGTAAAAAACACAGAAACATGCTTTTTTATTATGACAGTCGAGCAATTTAAAAGATTTGTTTATCACAATACAGTATTCAAAATTCGTTTAGCCTGCTTCGATTTCAAATAGAACTATCATTTGTAAGTTAAATAGATGACCGAATAAATTCTTATTGTACCATAAAATTAGAGAGCCCTTTTCTCTTTTACAATTTGCAGCCAAGCAATGAATTTTTAACTACATTGATCATATTAAAGGCAAAAGTAAGATCTTTACTAAAATGGTAATTAATGTACATGGTACATGTAGCTCTTGCAACTAAAAAGTTAAAACATATAATTTAGATGTTTCCAACTTGAATGAAAATACAATATCAATGATAACAGTCTAGATAAAATATCTCTAGACTCCATTTTGTCAGCAACTAATAAAGTCACTAAGCAAACAATCACTACATTCAAGCCTTGTGAGCAAATTCTTGCAATAATTTTTGAAGAAGTCTCTTAAAAATATTACTCTTCCATATTAAAGGGAGGTAAATATATGTAACACCCCAAATCTAGTTCCCGGAACACCACACGATGCCCATGACCCCCAAGGACCACAAGCTAACCCATGACTAGTATCTGTACCTAATCACTGCATAATATACTGTATAAATTCAAAAACATGCACTCAAAGGCCATAAGGTTCAAACTGGATAAACATCTGATAAAACAATGTCAAAGTAAATCTGAAATAACTATCTGACATGCTATAGTCTGAAAGCCTCTAAACTGTACTGAATAAGGAGTTGATGGGACATATCCCCAACTCACTCCATCTATTAAAATAAATTAAAATAGTAATGTAATCATCATGTCCTCGAAGGATGAGGACTCACATCTGACTCTAACTGCTAAACTGGGATATTACTAATGCTCTGGAGATCGTGCATCTAAACCTATGGTATAAGACACCATAGCGCAAATACGTCAGTACTTTGAATGTACTGGTATGCAAGTGAGGTAGGTTGAATGCAATAGGTTCATATGCATGAACAATACTAACTGACTGACTAACATGAACGTGAGAATACATGCATACATACGTAACTATAATTGACATCGTGATAGGACTGAATGCTAAGTTCTGACTACTGAGTTTACTAATAACATGGAATTACTGATATTTGAGGGACTGATACTATGTTAATGATACATGAATAACTATTTTTGATAGTTCTGATTATAAAGAACTGATCTGGTTGACTGTGTCTAACAGTCCTGAAGCTGAATACTGATAACATGAGTTCTGATAACTGATATAACTGATAATATGAGTGACTATATCTGACAGTCCTAAATCCGATAGAACTAGCTGAGTTCCATACTGTATCTGAGTAACTAAATCTGAGATCATTCCTATCTGGCGGGTGATCTCTAAATCTGATGATACCGTTACTGATTGACCATAGCTGAGATCAGTCCTGTCTAATGGGTGATCCTGGAGTATATTTATAATGATAAGGAGCAACTGTATCTGACAGTCCTCAATCTATACTACTGAGCTGAATTAACTGTATCTGACAGTCCTGATTTTGTAATTGGAACTGTGGGATGTAGTTATTTAACCAACATGCCCCTAATATGCCATTATGGCTGAGTTGGGGTCCAATCTGTAACCCCAATTGGAAAGGGTGTCAATACCGCACCACTGGTAAGGACAAGCTGTGGATGACCCTCATCTGATAGTGTCCCTAAAAGAAAATTGTGGAGCCCTTATCTGACAGTGCTTATCCACCTCATCAACCCTCATCGAACAGTGTTGATGTCTCAACATATGCTGGCTACATAGTTCTAGAATGCAAGGATGACTTCTAAGAATCACACCCTCATATGATAGTGTGTGTTCTCATCCTTGAGCTCACTCGGTGCTAATTCCTACTCCCATCTGAATAGACTCTGAACATGATTTACTAAACTGAACATAGGCTGAGTTATTAAATTCCGTTGACTGACGAAATACTACTGATATCTGACAACTGACTGAGTTTATGAGATCATAGAGATTTCCTGAGTCATAGGACTGTCTGAAGTCTAAGGATCATCGCTTGACTGAGAGTATCATGAAAACATGACATGGCTCTAGGCACACAACTAATGTTTCGGGTACGAGTACCCCCAGGACTCGATGAAAGGAAACTGACCAAGCATAACTTACTTGAACATATAACTAATATCATAATCCATAATACATTTATAGTAGCATTTCATTAAAACATATGATAGGTATAACTTGTACATACATGGGGATTTCATGGTATCATGCTAGTTAGACACTTTTTCTTCATCTAGACATTTAATCAAACATATTGTAGGCATGGTACATGTAAACATCATTGTACAATAATTAATCATCATGATTCATCTCTAATTTCATCATCCTAGGGTTTATTCATAGGTTCACATGAATATACATCTATACAAATCAATTCCACATAAAATTGATTACCCAACATGAATTTGAATTCAATTGATCATTCTCAACATACACAAACCAAACCTAACATGAAATTCATAAAGAAATCTATAAACCTAAACTTAGAAAAGAGATTCTTGGGCTTCATGGACGAAAGGAGTCTATGAATGAACACTACGCATACCTTAGCTTGTGATTCTACGAAGATTGACGGAGAGATTCTTGAAATTTGATGGTGAATTCCCTTGGAATTGAACCTTCTATGAAAATCTTAGGACTTGTTCTTGAGAGTTTTTGAGAGTAATTGAGTATAAGTTGCTGAATTATGGCCAAATCTCGTGTTATAGGACTTATATAGGGTGGAAAATTGATCCTTTTAACCCTAGGACAAGTATTTAATTTCTGAGAAAATTTCTCGATTTTCATCCTTGGCACGATGCACCACTATCGCGCCAAGTCACTAGAAAGTGACAAATGGAAAATTGCCTTGTATATGACCTGAAAGTTTGGCGCAACACGTCACTATCGTAGAGCAAAACTGGAAATTGACAATTGTCATTGGAGCTATCTTCGCGACGCGCTGGAGGCTCAGGTGATACACCGTATCAATAAAAAGGCTCTAACTCTTCGCCCGAGTGTCGGATTTGGGTAAATCTGGTATCGATGGAAAGCTTATTGAATTTCTCACATGACAAAAAGTGAAAATCTTAAAAATACGTGTACAAAAGTGAATTCATCTTTCAAAGAAAGCTTCTAACATTCTTGGAAAAAATTTTCAAGCTAAAAAAGTACGGGTATTACAACATATTATGATTCGAAACTACATAAAAAATAATCGTGATGAAAATTATTGTCTAAAAATAATAGTTTAATTAAAACTTTTAAAATATACTTCAATCACATTAGTGATCAAAATACAAACATATAACTCAATTAAAATATATTGAAATATGAAGATGAAAACATCATAACATTCCTTACTTCGCTTTTTAGTTTTTGACAGTCAGTTTTTGACAATGAATTTACGTGATCATATAAATAAACTGAAAACAATCGTTTATATAAGAAAGAAATAAAAGTCATCCACCATCAATAACCAAAAGGATGTAAAACGCAAGCATTGAAAAGAGATTATATTACATCTGCAGTAAATTCATGAAAGTTATGATTTAAATGACATATGTTTTTGTTCTTATCAGTTTCAAACATAGAAATGAATTATTTTCACTAAAATTTAATGTTACAATATATTCAATAATCTAACATATCGCTAGTTACCTGTAAATTCTTGAACCACTAATTTATTATGATAAAGTATCTTTCATTTTGTCACTTAAGATGATAAGAAGTGCTCATTAAGAAGAGTGAAAAAGCTTCATACCTCTAATATTTTTTTCACTCTTTACTCCAAATTAAGATAAACAATAGTGTCCGAATTAGAGTACTGCAAAAAATAAATTCAGTATACTTTTCAAGGATTAACATTAAGTTTTGGAGACTTAAATCATAATTGAGTGTGAATAAAATATGAGACATACATTGAGATATATTTGAATGTAATGAAGAAGGGAAATTTCTCTTATGCTTTATCTTCTCGTCCTTCATCTTACTCATTTTCTCTCACAAATTTCGTACTCTTTTTGCAAACACCCATCAAATGTGCAGTCAAAGAGGGTATTATTTGTTGGTAGCAATTTAAAAAATTTATTCAGTTTATTCTAGATTTTAAGGCATGAAAGAAAAATTGTAAACAGAATACATATCTAGTGTTCTACTCAAAAATAAATACTGAAGTAATCTTCTAATTGAAAGATTTTCCACAAAAAAAAAGTGAAATCTGTTTGTATTCATAGAGATAAGAAAAACACTGGTTGAAAGAGAATAGAAAGAGAAATGTCAGGGAAGTTATGAACGATGATGCAGAGAGTCGAGAATGTGAGAAGTTATAATATCAGTTTACATAGGGTAGTTGATGTGCAGGTTAGTGTATTTTTTTTTCTCTCTCTCTATATATTCAATTTAATTAATTTTTTTAAGTTGAATTTTTATAGTGTTGACACTTGTCACTTTTGCTTATCCTATTATACATGAATAGACATCTCAAAGAGATTTAAAGGATTTAGCACTTTCCAATATTTTTAAAATTATTACTTAACCGATACAATTGTGCTTTAAGATTTTACTTTCAAAAGGATTTCTACATACATGGAGCAGTTGTTTCAAACGCGTCTATTATTTTAAGTTTCAAATTAAAAAATTGAAGTTTTACTTAAGATCTTTTTTGATTTTATCCCATTTTAGTTTTTCCTTTTTAACAATAAAAAATGTCCTTATCCTTTAAATAAATTTTCACGTGAAATGTATTTAACATTGGACTGAGTCAAACATAAATTTTGAAAAATTTATAACTAGATTTTAATGAGTAAATTTAACACAACTACTCTTAATTCAAATGGATAATTATTTTTAATTGAACAATAAAATAAAAAGGAAAGGAGAAGAAGAAGTCCATAGCAGAGAGAGCGCGCGCTCAAAGTGTCACACATATATGGAGTAGTTGTTATTGATAATATCTCAAAGAGATTTAAAGGATTTAGCACATTCCAATGCTTTTAAAATTATTACTTAACTGATAAAATTGTGCTTTAAGATTTTACTTTCAAAAGGACTTCTACATACATGGAGCAGTTGTTTCAAACACTTCTATTATTTTAAGTTTCAAATTAAAAAATTGAAGTTTTATTTAAGATCTTTTCTGATTTTATCCCATTTTAATTTTTTCTTTTTTAACAATAAAAAGTGTCCCTATCCTTTAAATAAATTTTCACGTGAAATGTATCTAACTCTGGACTGAGTCGAACATAAATTTTGAAAAATTGATATCTAAATTTTAATGAATAAATTTAACACAACCACTCTTAATTCAAATGGATAATTATTTTTTAATTTAATTTCACAAATATTAGAGTTACTAATTATTACCTAATCACTCATCTTATAATCATCATCATCATCTTTCATTAATAAGTGAATAAATTATATTAAAATATATTTTTTAACATTTAAATGTTAAAAGAGATAATTTTGAAATAATAAATGTATGTTAGAACTCTTCAATTATGAGTTTCTATTTTTAAGATAATATTTTTTTTTTTTAAAAAAATAATGTATTTCAAATTCAAATACTTAATCTTTTAATTCAAATTTTTTATTTGAATTACAGAGAGATAATGATAAAGAGTTGAGATAAAATTATTTTAAATTTTAATTTAAATTAAATAATGATAAGCACTAAGAGTTGAGATAAAACTAAAACTCTAAAATTATAGAGGTGGTTGTGTAAATTCAAAATTGTCATCTAGCTAGAATATCATTTTACTTGCTGAAAGTTAGGATTAGTTGAGTTAAAAAGTAGCATCAATTAAATAAATCACGATATTTTTAGTTGCTGAAAGTCCTGATCACTTGAGTTATAATCACGATTTTTTTAATTATTATTATTATTAGAAATACTACTTGGGTTATAATCATATTTTATTTTTATTTTTTTATTTTTTATAACTATAGGGGTATTAAGTTATTGAGTCACTCTATGAAGATTTGGGAGAGAATGGTCGAGGTGAGGCTGAGACGGATAGTGTCTATTTCGGAGAACCAGTTTGGATTTATGCCTGGCCGCTCGACGACGGAGGCAATTCACCTGGTACGGAGACTGGTGGAACAATATAGGGAAAGAAAGAAGGACCTGGACATGGTGTTTATCGACTTGAAGAAGGCATACGACAAAGTCCCCAGAGAGGTGCTTTGGAGATGCTTGGAGGTGAGTGGAGTCCCGGTGACATATATCAGAGCAGTTAAGGATATGTATGATGGAGCTAAAACTCAGGTGAGGATGGCGGGAGGAGACTCAGAGCATTTCACTGTTTTGATAGGATTGCATCAGGGATCTACTCTTAGTCCCTTTTTGTTTGCTTTGGTGATGGATGTGTTGACGCGACGTATTCAAGGAGAGGTGCCTTGGTATATGCTTTTTGCAAATGATGTAGTTTTGATTGATGAGACGCGGGGGTATGTGAATGATAAATTAGAGGTGTGGAGACAAACTCTTGAGTGTAAAGGGTTCAGGTTGAGTAAGAGTAAGACAGAGTATTTGGAATACAAGTTTAATGACGTGAGGCAGGAGAATGAGGTGGTAGTAAAGTTGAAATCACAGGTGGTATGTAAGAGGGATAGTTTCAAGTATCTCGGGTCCGTGATTCAGGGTAACGGTGAGATTGACGAGGATGTCTCGCACCGTATTGGGGTGGGATGGATGAAGTGGAAGCTCGCTTCGGGGGTGTTATGTGATAAGAAGGTGCCGCCTAAGCTTAAAGGTAAATTCTACAGGGTGGGAGTACGTCCGGCCATGTTGTATGGAGCGAAGTGTTGGCCAGTTATGAACTCCCACATTCAAAAAATGAAGGTGGCGGAAATGTGGATGTTGCGTTGGATATGTGGGTTGACTAGGGGGGATAGAGTTCGGAATGAGACTATCAGGGAGAAGGTTGGTGTGACTCCAGCGGAGAATAAGATGCGAAAAATCCGATTGAGATGGCTCGGACACGTGATGAGAAGGGGCGTGGATGCCCCGGTTCATAGGAGTGAGAGGCTAGCTTTGGATGGTTTTTGGCGGGGTAGGGGTAGGCCAAAGAAGTACTGGAGAGAGGTGATTAGGCGGGACATGGAGCAGTTACAACTCACTGAGGACATGACCCTAGATAGGAAGATCTGGAGGACGCGAATTAGGGCAGAAGGCTAGGGTCAGTTTGGGTCGCTAGTGTAGGGAATTTCTTGGTGGGGGTATCATTCTTGTTATGATACCTTGTTTCATGCTTTATTACGAATCTGTTTACTTTTCTCTGTTTACTATTACTTGTGGGTGTCGTATTTATGTTATGCCATCTTGTTCCATGCTTTACTATA
>NC_061117.1:144117022-144153878 GCF_002878395.1 Capsicum annuum | reverse complement strand
TTATTATTATTATTATTATTATTATTATTATTATTATTATTATTATTATTATTATTATTATATTGATACGAACTTAGAATTATAGGAGTATAACAAAAAGATAAAATTTAAGAAAACTCAACTTTGCTATACTTGTGTTTCCCAATAAACTTCACAAGACTACTTTTCCCCTGTTGAAGTAAAGAAAGAAAAAAAATTATGAGTTTTAAAATTGGTAGTTAGTTTGTGGCCTTGAATACCTTGGAGGTTTGCCTTATCCTTGCCCCAACTTGATACGGTTGATTAAACTAATTGTTTGGATAGCTTGAATCTTTGTCTTTCAAATTCCGTTGCATCTCTATTTGTTTCAGTATGATTCTATTCTTCATTTTCAAATGCTTCACTCATAACACTTATCTTAACTGTCTCCCTGTCCTTGTCAAGATGGTGTACGCCCAATAATCTCTGCTCAATTTTACTGGGAGCCATGGTCAATTTTGTGCGTCTTTCTTTATTTTGCCTTTGATGCAAGACTTACGCATAAAAAAACAAAGCGGGTAAAAATGAAATAAGGAAAAGTCAAAAGAAGAAATAAAAGGATTATGTTTAAATAGAAGGTATTTCTAACAGTAAAGGAAGGAAGCTTATTTGGAGGTGTATATTAACTTCAATGAAGCATGACACGCAATTTGGAATAGAATTTGACCCTTCTAAACTGTCTAATCTCGAATTAGGCTGCACCTTTCAATCAAATCAAATCACCCTTCTTGATCTTTGTCCTGTCATGATAAACTTTGTTTGACTAAAGTTATCCGTTTAGGATTTTCACAATTGACCTCTCTAATTTCGATTGTCTCGTTCATCATTGTCTTGTGTCGCCCTTGAGAGTTTTCACCTATAAGATTTTTTTTTTGATATCTTGTGGTGCCTCTATGGATTTTCACCTATAAGACTTTTTTTTAACGGCACACAAGGCTTGATATTCTCGAAAATTGATCAAAAGGTCTTTAATGGACAAAGGGACAAGAATTTTTAGGATAAATTATAACTTAGGAGCCATATAAAAGTGATAATAGGATATATGTCTCAGTTTCTTTGAATACCAAGATTTTTAATTTTAATTTTTTTTATTTTGGTCGGACCGAACCCCAAAATAGGGCTGCCTACGTATCTATTTAGGAATCAGGTTGAACGTAGTTCAATGATATACACATTATCATTTTTTTAAATCATCTTATGGGTGCCTCCATGGGTTTTCACCCACAAGAAATTTTTTATTTGGCTCCAAAGAGGGAAAGCAAGGAAAGGTAAATAAAGATCAAAGAGATGACAAGGGATTAACGACATTTTGTTAAGTAGAATGATGGCCTTTTGTCGTCTCAACTTGAGAATGTTAAGCACAAGTGTGTCAAATATAATATATTTTGACTGAATCAGCATTGATGCCTTTTCTGCCATTTTTCCATCCATATCTGCAAGTTGCAAAGATCCATTTGATAATACTTGTTTAACTATGTATAGACCTTGCCAGTGGAGCAAACTTTTCTTTAGCCTCTTCTTGATGTGGAAGGATGCATTTTACAACAAGTTGGCCGACCTCGAATTTTCTAGGACGTACCTTCTTATTGTAAGCTCGCATCATCCTCTGCTGGTATAATTGGCCAAAGCAAACTATTATCAACTTTTTTTCATCTATTAATGATAATTGTTCTAGTCTAGACTTGACCCATTCAGTATCGTCAATCTCGGCTTCAACAATGATTCAAAGTGAGGGAATTTTGACTTCTGCGGGTATCACAGCTTCAGTCCTATAGACTAATAAATAAGTAGTTACGCAAGTCGATGTACGAATAGTTGTACAATAACCTAAAAGAGCAAATGGTAATTTCTCATGCCACTGTCGAGATCCTTGGACCATTTTCTTAAGAATCTTTTTAATATTCTTGTTCGCTGCTTCAACGACTCCATTTGCTTTGGGATGGTATGGGTTAGAATGATGATGCACAATCTTGAATTGCTCGCAAACCTCCTTCATTAGATGACTATTGAGATTGGTTGTATTATCCGTGATAATGAACTTCGGTATACTAAAACGACATATGATATTGGAATAAACAAAATCCACTATTGTTTTCTTCGTGATTGATTTGAAAGTAGCATGTTCTACCTATTTGGTGAAGTAGTAAATAGCGACTAGTACGAATTGATGCCCATTAGAAGCTTTTGGTTCTATCGGATCGATTACGTCATTGCCCCAAGCAATGAATGGCCAAGGAGAAGACATAGAATGGAGCTCTGAAGGTGGCGAGTGAATCAAATCACCATGAATTTGGCACTGATGACACTTGCGAACAAAGCGAAAGCAATCTCGCTCCATAGTCAACCAATAATATCTTGCCCGTATAATCTTCTTTGCTAAAACATAGCCATTCATATGTGAACCACATACCCCCGAATGTACCTCATTCATGATTCTTTCAGCCCCCTGAATATTAACACATCTCAACAAGTTCAAATCTGAAGTTCGTTTATACAAAATTTCCCCACTTAAGAAGAAACCATTAGTAACTCACGTAATAGTTCTTTTTTTATCTGCGTTGGCGTGTATTGGATATTCTTTTGACTTTAGGAAGCATTTGATATCATAGTACCAGGGTTCATTATCTGGTTCTGTGTCAATTATGTTGCAATAACCATGTTGATCTTGTATCTGTATCTCCAATGGGTCCATATGCGTATTTCCTGGGTATGGGATCATGGAAGCTAGGGTAGCCAGAGCATCAGCTAGCTCATTGTGGGATCTGGGAATATATCTAAACTCAATAGACTTGAACCTTTTTCTAAGGTCCTCTAAGTACTGTTTGTATGTAATGAGCTTGATATCTCTCATTTCCCATTCACCTCAAATTTGTCGAATGAGAAATTTGGAATCTCCCAACACCACTAGCTCGAGTACATCCAAATTTATTGCCATATTTAAACCCATGATGCAAGCTTCATATTCTATTGTGTTATTAGTACAAAATAAATAAAGTCGTGCTGTGGCGGGATGATGATGCCCGGTCGGTGAGACAAGAACCGCCCCAATTCCTACTCCTTTGACATTGACCGCCCCATCAAAATATAATTTCCAAGCATAAATATCATCTTGAACTTCTTCCTCAATTGAATTAATCTCTTCATCAGGAAAGTAAGTTCGTAAAGGCTCATAATCATTGTCAACTGAGTTCTCTGCCAAATAATCGGTCAATGCTTGTTCTTTCATAGCAGTACGAGTGACATACATAATGTCAAATTCTGTGAGTAAAATCTGCCACTTTGCCAATTTGCCTGTGGTCTTTTTTCAAAAATATACTTTAAAGGATCCATTCGAGATATGAGGTAGGTTGTGTATGACGAAAGATAGTGCTTCAATTTCTGAGCAATCCAAGTTAGGGCTCAACATGTCTTTTCTAAAAAAGTATATTTTATCTCATAACTCGAGAACTTCTTGCTCAAATAATAGATTTCTTGTTCCTTTTTGTCTGTGATATCATGATGTCCTAAAACATAACCAAAAGAATTGTCCATCACTGACAGATATAGAAATAAAGGTCTACTAGGTTCCGGTGGGACCAGTACTGGAGGATTTGCCAAATATTCTTTAATCTTATCAAATGATTCTTGACATTCGTCTGTCCATTGGATAGTAGCATCCTTTTTCAGCAACTTAAATATCAGTTCATATGTAGTGTTGAGCTGAGCGATGCTGCTTATATAATTCAGCCTTCCAAGAAAACTCATGACCTCAGTTTTATTCTTCGAAGGCGGCAATTCACGAATGGATTTTACCTTGGAGGGGTCCAATTCAATGCATCTGAGGCTAATTATGAAACCCAAAAGTTTTTCAGGTGGAACTCCAAATGCACACTTAGCTGGATTGATCTTAAGATTATACTTTCGCAACCTTTCAAAGAATTTTCTCAAGTCATATACATGATCGACTTGTGTCTTGGACTTGATAATGACATCATCAACATATAATTCTACTTCTTTGTGCATCATGTCATGAAAAATATTAGTCATAGCTCTCATGTACGTAGCTCCCGCATTCTTTAAACCAAATGGCATGACCCTGTAGCAATAAGCACCCCACGGGGTGCTAAAAGCAATTTTTTCTGCATCTGTTCCATCCATCAAGATTTGGTGATATCCGGCATAATAATCCATGAAAGATTGGATCTCATGTTTAGCATAATTATCAATAAAGATATGAATATTGGGTAGCGAAAAGTTATCTTTAGGGCTTGCTTTGTTCAAATCCCTATAATAAACACAAACTCTAATTTTACCATTTTTCTTTGGTACGGGCACCACATTATCCAACTATGTGGTGTACTGAGCGACCCTAATCACGTTCGCATTCAATTGCTTCATGATTTCCTCTTTGATTTTATCACTCAAGTTAGTTTTAAACTTTCTTTGCTTTTGCTGGACAGGTGAAAAATTAGGGTATGTAGGCAGTTTGTGGACTATCAAATCAGTGCTTAGACCCAGCGTATCATCGTAAGACCAAGCAAAAACATCCTTATATTTGAATAAAATCTGAACAATATCATTCCTGATATTTTGATCCGCACGAATGCTTATTTTTGTTTCTCTAACCTCCTCACCAGTTCCCAAATTTATGATCTCAGTGTCATTTAAATTGGGATTATCCTCAAATTGATCCAATCTTTTTTTGACTTCCTTATCAACTTCATCTTCATCGTATTAATCTACGATTTGGTTTGCTGATTCGAGATTAGACAACTTTTTAGAATCTAAATGTGCACTCCGCGTGTATGGCATGTTATCAAAGCTAGTATTAACATAACTGAAATAAGATAAAAAATGAAAATTAAAAGAGGGAAGAAAATATAAATTTACTAGGAAACTTGAATTTTATTTCATTGAATCAAAACAGATAGGAAGGTTAACATCAAAGCAGAGCAACTAAACTATGTGGATTACAACCCTGAGAATAATCTAAAATGCCAAGCCTTCTTTTTCTATTCTTTTGCCCATTTCCTATCTGTTGCAGTCGGCTTAAAGCCTAAGCCGAAGGTGTTGTGTTTACCACATGGATCTAAAGGGTTTATAATTCCTTGCAACGAAACCCCTAATCCTTTTCCCAGTTCATAACCATTTTGTAGCATTTGGCTAGCCACCATGATTGAAGTAGAAGAGAGATAAGGCCCCGGAATCGGTGTGCCTTCCACAACTTGGTCAACTATCATAATTTTAAAGGCTTGATAAATGGAAGATTCACAAACCCATTTTGGTTCGATACAAGGTACAGAGGGATCTTGATGTATGGAAAGGTTATCCTCTCCATGCACAATGATTTCCTGATTGTCGTGTTCAAACTTAACTACTTGATGTAAAGTAGAAGGTATGGCACTGGCCGTATGGATCCATGGTCTTCCTAACAGTAGGTTATAGGAAGTATCCATGTCTATTACTTGAAAGGTGATCACAAACTCAACTGGTCCAATAACCAAAGCAAGATCAATCTCACCAATTGTGTCTCGTTTTGCACCATCAAAAGCCCAAAAATATACATTATTGGATCGGATCCTATCTTGGCTGATTTTTAATTTTTGCAAAGTAGAGAGGGGACAGATATCTACTCCTGAACCTCCATCGATCATTACCCCTTTTATATAATATCCTTCACATTTGATAGTCAGATGCAAAGACTTATTGTGACCAGACCCTTCTGTAGGTAACTCATCATCAGTGAAAGTGATTCTATTTTCTTCAAATATTCTACGAACCATCCTTTCTATTTGACAGATCGTAGTTTTCTTTGGGATGTATGCTTCATTCAAAAACTTAATCAATGCCTGATAATGTTCTTTAAAATGTAGCAGCAGGGATAATAATGGGATTTGAGCTGGGGTTTTTCTCAATTGATCGACAATGGAATAGTTTTGGGTTTTCATTTTCTTGAGAAATTCCTCAGCCTCTTCATCTGTGACAGGTCTTTTCATTATCCCTTGACTATCTTTAATCTGTTTTGGTCTCCTTAATTCTTCTGGAGCATAGCATCTTCCTGATCGAGTCAAATGCCCTATTTCATTTATTTCTTCCATGACCTCTTTTCCTTTGTACATCATAGTGGTTTTTTTGTAGTTCCATGGTATGGTTTTCAAGCTTGTCACTGGGAGTTGTGTTATGTGTCTTATGACAATTGGCTCTGTTATCTTTCTCATATTATTGTGTTGTTGGTCGAACCATGCGAGACTACTCGAAATATATAGTTTTGGCCCATCTTGTGCTATTCCCTTTGGCTTTGTAGGAACATATAATACCATCTTTTCTGAATCTTAGGGTCTTATAATGGAACTCGCTCCTTTCACGATTAGTGGTTCTCTTTGCATAGACTTTAGTGCTTCACCCGAGTTTTCCTTCAGGGTGCCTATTTCCATCACTGCTTGGCTTGTTGGCCTGTAGTCTCTATCATAAAAAATCATCCCCACAATATGTGTGTTACTATGATTGGGAAGTGGATTATCGGTGACGTTTGGCATTTTCTCTTTTTGTATTACGATTGACTTGCTTTTAATTAACTTTTCAATAGCTCTCTTTAGATTCCAACATTTTTGGTACTGTGACCTTAGACGTTTGAACAGTACTCACACCTTACATTAGGATCGAACCAACTTGTATTTGGATCCACTTTGAAGGGCAAAACAGGTTCAATCCATTATAATTTGATCAATCTCCATAATAGGCTCGTACACGATTCTCCAACTGGGGTAAAGTTTTCCCTTGTCCTCTATTCTCTTATATAATCCTCCTGAACATACGAATTATGAGGGGCTTGAAAATTTAGCTGCCACAGACAAAAACCTTGTGGCGTAGGTGCCCGCCATTATGGATGCTGAGGAGATCGGGCATATGCTTGAGCATTAAGAACAGCATGTTGAGATGTATAATAATGTTGAGGAGGGCTGGGTTGCCCCTGTTGGACCTGAACGTAAGGGTAGTTCCTTCCCCTTTGGACATTTCCCGCCATCATGGATCCTTCCTCCTTCTTTTTCTGATTTCCAAAACCACCTGATCCACTCTGAATGGCTTGTGTAGTGGCCTTGAGGGTGGTTTTTCTCACGATTTTTCCTAATTTGATGCCATTCTCCACTATTTCCCTAATTTTATTACTTTAGCGAAAGGCTTACTAATCGCAGCTAGTAAATGATAGAAGTAATCAGACTCTTGAGTTTGGAGAAAAACTTCAATCAATTCCTGGTCCTTCATTGGCGGTTTGACTCTGGACGTCTGTTCTCTCTATTTTATGGCATACTCTCAAAAACTTTTAGATGGTTTTCTCTTCATATTAACGAGAGAAGTATGGTTAGGGACAATGTCGAATTATATTAAAATTATTATACAAAATCTTGAGCCATATCATCCCAAACGTGCCAATAGGAGATGTCTTGATCGATTAACCATTCGGAGGCTATTCCCATCATACTTCCTCCGAAATAGACCATAAGTAGTTCCTCTTTCCCTCCTGCTCCTCTGAGTTGATTGCAATACCTTTTTAAGTGGGCCACCGGGTCACCATGACCACTATATTTGTCGAATTTTGGGGTCTTGAACCCTATTGGAAAATGAACATTAGGGAACATACACAAGTCCTTGAAAGAGACACTTTTATGTCCTCTCAATCCTTGTATATTTCTCATACACTGCTCCAGACTTTTCATTTTTTTGGCTATCTCTTCTCATTTTTCATTCATAATAGCCTTCTCAATCACGATATGAGACTCAGGCTGATGAGTGGGTTGACATAAATTTACGGGTTTGAATGCCAATTCAGGAGGATGGACTTAATCATGATTCAGCTTGTCGGTGGGCTACTTATCATTGATAGAGAATTTATATTAGTTGGTGCGGCTGGGATAAAAATGGGTTGTTCATGATCGATGGATTTGGAGGACGCATGGTGAATGTGCCAGCAACGCTAGACACATTAGCGTATGGACCAAATCCAAGTGGATAAAGTAGATCGTCGGTTTGGGCTTGAGTAGAACTGGGATGATTTGCATCTGAAAGACCGGGAATGGAGGAAGACGGGGCTTGTCCATTCGCCCAGGCCTGATATATTTCCACAATTTGTTGCTTCAATAACCTATTCTCCTCTAAAGATGCGAACTCTCATGGAATTAACTGATCTCAACCTTCTTCGTTATCATATTCCGTTCTATCTTTTCGAGTCATATTTCTTTTTCCTTTATACCTTGTGTTGTACAGGTGAGAGGCTATCTTAACCACAACCAACCACCTTACTGACTCTTTTATGAAATAGAAACAAATATGTTTGGATTGAGATCTTTAAAAATATTGATATATTCATAACAAACTCACATGCCATGTACCTAAGTAATTTCATTCCTGAAATGGACTTAGGAAAGCCCTCTTGTTTAATCCCGAATTTGGTGAATTAATTTTTACACTCATTATTTAATGCCAACATCTTAAAATTATTACTTGAAACTTGGGAAAATATTTGATCGCATCCGCCGAGGGTTGCCTACATATTATGTTTTACATGAATCAGATCATCACGTAGTTCATGGATATAGTAAATATATTTTTTTTTTCAAAAATAAAGAGATTAAAAACTTGAAACAAATGTAAACTTTTCCATACATTTTCAACTGTTCTTAAAACAAAGCTTTAATAAAAGGAAACTAAAATTATCTAAACCTAGAACAGACTCGGAATACTGGCGAAATACTAAAAAAAACCTATAAAGAAACTAACTCTGAGAAAACAAACACTAAAAGACTTTAATAATTATCATCAAGATGTCTTCCAAAGATGTCTTGCAACTTAATCCTCCCTCAGACTTGAGTAGATCGTGGATAATGCCTTTGGCAGATATGGAGTGAGAGCACGAGCCTGGCAACCCAGATCTTCATCATCTCGGTGAAGATACTTAACATAAACATTAATCAAGGTTTCACTGAGCTGGAGTACTTCTCCCCTGGCTTCGGTCATACTCTCATGGCAGTTTTGCACCTAATGCTGTGTAGTTCGGACGATATTCTTTATGTATCCTTCTTGTTCATGAAGGTCATCGATCTGATACTGAAGCGCCTATCGTTCGATCATCCACTGGATTCTCTCAACTTTAACTTCCTTCTGAAAAGTCGTGAAGCGCCTCGCTATTTCTCTTTCCTGTTCCATGGAAGCTTTTAGCTGATCCCGAAGCTTTGACTATGTGCTTGTCAGTAAAGCCTTCTCTTTCTCAAAATCACTCGATTGTTGCTCCATAGCACCAGTGCCAATATCCAGGTCTTCTTGTAGGGCATGCATGGCAACACGGTTCTCTTTCTCAATCTCCTTGCGAACCGACCTAATTCTGGCCTCAAATCTCGCCTCATGATGAACCAATTCTTCTCTAGCCCTTTCCAGATCTATATTTTAGACGTGCAAAGTAGACTAATAGTTTTTATCTACCTCTCATTGAGCTTTCTTAATTCTGACTTCAATCTCTGCTTCTCGATCCACTGGCTCTCTAGCTAACCTTTCTGGCATAGCTTTAAGAGGAGGCTGGTCATGAAACCATAGCAGATACCAACAATCTACCTCACCCTTTTTGCGGTCTTCCACCATGGGTTCGAAACCTGAAAGTACATATTCTCCCCAAATCTTAAGTATCTCAGACTTCCTTAGAGGGATGTCAGGGAGGAATTCGTACATGAACTCTTTCATATCCTCGACTGGCGGTATATGTTGACGTCGATTGAATTATTGCATGACTATTAGTGGCACGTAGGGATGAACACCTCGGTGACCCATTTAGATGATGAAAGGTCAGAAAGTGGACATATATATCACCTCTTTTGAGGGGAACCAATGATAATTCCACGCTATCTTGTCCGCCATTAACCCCTTCAAGTACTCTTTCCAAGCTCTTATTCCTTCGGGAAAGTTTTGGTCCTCCATCCTCTTCTCATGGCCTTTGATATAATAATTCCATTCAACTCGAAATCCACAACAAATGGAAGATAGCAAACATGCTCGAGCATTCATAACTGCAATAGAATGTTACATCCTTCAAAATAGTCCGCCCCATTTTTGTACATTATCAGGGCCCTATAAATGTCTGCCAGAATCATGGGCGCAAGGGTGACCTTAGGATTCTTCTCAGAAGTGGTAATAAACGCAGCCAGATTGGTGCTGATTTTTTCTCCTCTCTTCAGAAATACCATGATTCCTAAGAAAGCCATTATGAATGCTTCAGAACTGTGCTTTTACCAGGTCCGGTAGCACCCTCCGTTGTTAAGTTCTGATCTAAACAACTCGAATCTCTTTTTCTGACCATATCTTTCGTACAAAAATTCTAGATAAACCCATCTATTTTCTAGGCAGCCCCCTATGTTCTTCTCCTTTATGTGCAATAGCTCAAAAAATCTTTTGGAAGTGACATGCTTTGGTATCATAGGTTCGCCTTGGTGAATATTCTTTACCTTTCCTATAAATGCTCCTATTTCCTCCAGTGTGGGAGTGAGCTCAAAGTTGGAGAATTGGAATACGTTGTTTGAAGGATCCCAAAACTGTACCAAAGCTTCTATCACGTCTCTTCGTGGTTCAACACTCAACAAACTCCTTAAAAATCCTAAGTATTTATATACTTCTCCATGTCTATAGTTAGTCATATTGTTATACCATATTCGCAACAGATTCGGAACTTTATCCAACACCATGAAATGGGGTACTTCATCATCCCTCAGCCTCTTGTCACTCCTTCCGACTGAGTTCATATTGCCTTATAGGATAATGATGGCAAATAAGAATTCTATTTTAAACATCCTAAAACAAGACAAAAATAATTTTCAAAAGAAGTTAACGGAATGACACGGAATAAGATTTCAAAATGAGCATCAGAAAATAGCAACCGACAAAACAGGAAGTATCCAAGTCTTCTAAAACATCCTAAAGTGGAGATAATAATTTGATGTTGTTTGGACCTGACACATAAGAAATAATTAAATTATTAAAACAAAATGGTGGATCGAATTGTTTGACAAAAATGGGCTCTATGGTATTCCTAAGAGAGATTTTAAAACCAAAGAAAATGGACATAACGAGACCACGACATTAAAATGACTTAGTCTTTACAGAAAAGTTCTATGTAAAAATATTATATTTTTCTAAAATAAGCCCTTAAATTTTTTTATTTAACCCTCTTTTTCCAGATCAATTAAGTCACTTAAAATCCGGTTAACATTCGATATGGCATTTCCTATAATGCAACAAGTAGCACATAAAATGTACATGATGGTCTCGAAAGGTGGCACATGTCCTAGACGAACCCAACCCCCGTGTCGAGCCCCACTAAGTTAAAAAGGCACGTGATACAAATAAAGCGCAGGCTATTAGGGATAGCCATTTCTAAGTTCTAATTATGCTAGGTTCAACCTGTTGGAGTTATGTATCTAGACTGGCTATAAAATGAGCGGACAACTCGAGTCAGCAAGGGACAACTTTACTGGTAACAGGGCTTTCCGGCCTCACTGTTGGTCCCTTTCAATCCTAAATCATGGGTGACTATAGAATCCTTCTCAGGAGCGTTACCACTTCTATGGTATCTTAATATCGGGAGCGTATATTGTACCTCTAAATATACAGTCTCTCAGAAGACTCAAATAGGTGCGTGAGAGAAGACAATTTATATTGCTATTCAAATAATATAAAAGTAGTTAAACATGTAGGAAAATAACACATTTAGGCCAACAATATGAAATATCAAAATTAAATAAAGTCAAACAAGTCAATATAAAAGCTAGAATTCTGATTATATCCCCAGCAAAGTCGCCATCTGTCACACCCCTATTTTTCACCTTATTTAACCCCGCTAGGGAATTTGGTTTTAGAGAAAATGACTTTTTCCAATTAAAGTGATGTTTGAAAAGGGATTATTTATTTTACAGAGTCGCCACTTGGAATTGAGTTTGGGTGTTCCAAGTCACTCTATTGAATCCCTATTCAAAAAGAAATGACTCTTAATTTTTGGTCTGTAAACTAAAAATTCGGATAAGGAATTCTGTTGATCGAGGGGAAGGTGTTAGGCACCCCTCGAGTTTCGTGGTTCTAGCACGGTCACTTTAATGACTTATGTCTGGCTTAAATTAATCTTTTGGATATATAATATTTGTTGGCCCTAACGATGCTTGCATCCCGCTTTTATTTATTTTTGAATATATTTAAAACTGTATTAATGTGTGGCTTACCGATAGTAGTCTTTTCAGCCTTACCACGAGTTTTGATACATTTCTCGTGCCTTTGAGGCATTTATGGATTGTCCCATTTTCCCCAAGTCTAAGTAAGCATCTAATAGGTTTAGAATCTGCCCAACCCAACCCAATCGGCTTCAAATAGTAAGTTAAATTTCATTATAACGAATGGTCAGTAGCAGGGTTTTCCAACGTCATCATTAGTTTCCACTCGTATATTAAATTCTTAATTATTTAGAGGTTACCAACCTAACTCATTCTTTTACGAATTATGGCTTATCTTGCTTGTTTCTCCTGATTGATCAACTATGCCTTAAATTAATTTTATGCCCTGATCAATTTCTTATTTAAGAAGTTGATGGCAAAATCTCAAGATTATAAATCATTTCCAAGTAAATAGCAAATAATATATATATATATATATATATATATATATATATATATTTCTCTTTCAGCACTTCATATTTCTCTTCCACTTTGAGAAATTTTTTCTGCAACGGGAGTTGCTTCTTTGAACCTCTTATATTGCTTCATATTATTTATCGTACTATCTCTTGTATCTTGACTTGCGTGTCTGCTGTAGTATATTCATGACTTGCACCGCTCCTTATTATTTGTTTGGCTGTCATTGGTGCCAGGCCATTAGTGTGCTCTATTTTTCTCACTATTAGTTTTGTCCTTACCTTGGTTTTATTTTTTCTTCCTATTTGAGTTTAGTTTTGTTTCTTGATTATTTCTTTTAATTTATGTGAGCCTTTTATTTCCTGATGCTGCTTTGTTACTACCATTGTTTATATTTTCTTATATTTTCTTGTAGTAGTGGTTGTGGACATTGATGGTTAGATAGGGTCATGTCCGAAGGGGTTGGGACAGGGGGCTGTTATGGGGGCGGGGGAAAAGAAAGAGGCAGGGGTAGGAGGGAGGCCAAGGTTTGGCCTCAGGGGCTGTAGAGGAAGACGTGTTGATAGAGTTGGTAGGCTGAGGATTGGGTCTTGGAATATAGGGACTCTTCAGGGTAAGTCCATAGAGCTTGTGAAGATTCTTAGAAAGAGAAGGATTAATATTGCGTGTGTTCAAGAGACCAAGCAGGTAGGGTCTAAGGCTAAGGATGTGGATGGTTATATGCTTTGGTACTTTGGGAGCGAGAGGCGTAGGAATGGAGTTGGCATCTTAGTAGATGAAGAGCTTAGAGGTCAGGTACTAAAGGTAAAGAGGATTAGCGATAGATTGATGAATATTAAGTTGGTCATTGAAGGGTTTACCCTGAACGTGTGTAGTGCTTATGCGCCGCAAGTGGGCTTGGATGGGGAGGAGAAGATGCAGTTTTGAAAGGCTTTGGATAAGGTGGTGAGAAGAGTGCCTAGCTCGAAGAAGATTGTTGTAGCAGGAGATTTCAATGGGCACATCGGGGCGTTACCGGGAGGCTTTGGTGATGTGCATGGTGGTTTTGGTTTTGGGGAAAGAAATGAAAAGGGGGCTACTCTATTGGATTTTGCGAGGTCATTTGGGCTGGTGGTGGTGAACTTGGGCTTTTCGAAGAAGGACGATCACCTGATCACCTTTCGAAGCGCGATAGCCAAGACCCAGATTGACTTTTTATTGCTTAGGAAAGGGGATAGAGTGTTGTGTAAGGACTGTAAGGTCATTTTGAGTGAGAATCTTTCGACCGATCATAGACTCTTGGTTATGAATTTAGGTATAAAGAAGGATAGAAAGAGAAAGGGTGAGGAGTGTAGACCTAGAATTAAGTGAGGTGATTAACGCCAGTGAATACCTGGGAGATAGGGGAGAAGTTGGCGGGAATAGGGGTATGGGAGTATGGGGGGACGTGGATAGTATATGGGATAGGGTGGCTAGGTGCATCAGGGAGAATGCTAGTGAGGTGTTGGGTATTTCTAGGGGCCGGGCCGGGCATCATCGGGGGGATTGGTGGTGGAATGAAGAGGTTAAAAAGAAAGTGGAGACCAAGAAAGAGGCATATGCTAAGTTGGTTGAGAATAAGGATGAAGAAGAGAAGTGGGTAAATAGGAAAGAGTACAAGTTAGCTAGGAAAGAGGCTAAGTTAGCAGTTACGGCGGCTAAGACGGCAGTATTTGAGAGCTTGTATGCGGGGTTACAGGAGAAAGGAGGGGAAAAAAGTTGTTTAGACTAGCTAAGAATAGGGAGAGGAAGGGTCGTGACCTCGATTAGGTAAAGTGCATTAAGGGGGAGGACGGTACAGTGTTGGTGAAGGACGGCCATATTAAGAATAGATGGCAGTCTTATTTTCATAGGCTCTTGAATGGCGAAGGGGATAGAGCTATTGTGTTACGAAATTTAGAGCACTCAGAGGAGTGTTGGGATTTTAGTTATTGTAGACATTTTAAGGTAGAGGCGGTTAGAGAGGCTATTCGCAGGATGCGAAGGGGTCGGGTGACGGGGCCTGATGAGATACTTGTGGATTTTTGGAAACTTTCTGGTGAAGCTAGTTTAAGGTGGTTGACTTGACTGTTTAATGGAATTTTCAAGACGACGAAAATGCCCGAGGCTTAGAGGTGGAGTACTATGATCCCTCTTTATAAGAACAAGGGTGACATTCAGAGTTGCAATAACTATAGGGGTATTAAGTTATTGAGTCACTCTATAAAGATTTGTGAGAGAGTGGTCGAGGTGAGGCTAAAACGGATAGTGTCTATTTTGGAGAACCAGGTTGGATTTATGCCTGGACGCTCGACAAC
This sequence comes from Capsicum annuum, assembly GCF_002878395.1. Classification (NCBI taxonomy): domain Eukaryota; kingdom Viridiplantae; phylum Streptophyta; class Magnoliopsida; order Solanales; family Solanaceae; genus Capsicum; species Capsicum annuum. Next base: position 144,138,910 of record NC_061117.1, on the reverse strand, counting down.
GGAGGTAATTCACCTGGTATGGAGGCTGGTGGAATAGTATAGGGAAAGGAAGAAGGACCTGCACATGGTGTTTATCGACTTGGAGAAGGCATACGACAAAGTCCCCAGGGAGGTGCTTTGCAGATGCTTGGAGGTGAGTGGAGTCCCGGTGGCATATATCAGAGTGATTAAGGACATGTATGATGGAGCTAAAACTCAGGTGAGGACGGTGGGAGGAGACTCAGAGCATTTCACTGTCTTGAAAGGATTGCATCAGGGATCTATACTTAGTCCCTTTTTGTTTGCTTTGGTGATGGATGTGTTGATGCGGCGTATTCAAGGAGAGGTGCCTTGGTGTATGCTTTTTGCAGATGATATAGTTTTGATTGATGAGACGCCGAGGGGGGGGAGGGGGGTATGAATGATAAATTAGAAGTGTGGAGACAAACTCTTGAGTCTAAAGGGTTCAGGTTGAGTAGGAACAAGATAGAGTATTTGGAATGCAAGTTTAATGACGTGAGGCTGGAGAATGAGGTGGTAGTGAAGTGGGAATCACAGGTGGTATGTAAGAGGGATAGTTTTAAGTATCTCGGGTTCGTGATTCAGAGTAACAGTGAGATTGACGAGGATGTCTCGCACAGTATTGGGGCGGGATGGATGGATTGGAAGCTCACTTCAGGGGTGTTGTGTGATAAGAAGGTGCCGCCCAAGCTTAAAGGCAAATTCTACAGGGTGGCAATCCTTCCGGCCATGTTGTATGGAGCGGAGTGTTGGCCAGTTAAGAACTCCCACATTCAAAAAATGAAGGTGACAGAAATGCGGATGTTGCGTTGGATGTGTGGGCTGACTAGGGGGGATAGAGTTCGAAATAAGACTATCAGGAAGAAGGTTGGTGTGACTCCAGTGGAGAATATGATGCGGAAAGTCCGATTGAGATGGTTCGGACACGTGATGAGGAGGGGCATGAATGACCCGGTTCGTAGGTGTGAGAGGCTAGCTTTGGATAATTTTAGGTGGGGTAGGGGTAGGCCGAAGAAGTACTGGGGAGAGGTGATTAGGCAGGATATGGAGCAGTTACAGCTCACTGAGGACATGACCCTAGATAGGAAGATCTGGAAGACGGGAATTAGGGCAGAAGGCTAGGGTCAGTTTAGGTCACTAGTGTAGGGAATTACTTGGTGGGGGTATTATTCTTGTTATGATACCTTGTTTCATGCTTTATTACGAATCTGTTTACTTTTATCTGCTTACTATTACTTGTGGGTGTCGTATTTATGTTATGCTATCTTGTTCCATGCTTTACTATAAATTTGTTTAGTATTCCGTGTCTCGAGCCGGGGGTCTATCAGAAACAACCTTTCTACTTCTTTAGAGGTAGAGGTATGGACTGCGTACATCTTACCCTCCCCAGACCTCACTATGTGGGAATACACTGGGTTTGTTGTTGTTGTTGTTATATCTATATATATATATATATATATATATATATATATATATATATATGCAAACAAGATAAATAAACAAAAAATGATCCAATATTATACTATATTAACAAAAGGAAAAATCAAACACGTGACTAAGACATTATAAGAGTTTCCAACACTTTGAATCAATATTTTCAAATAAATCAATTCCAAACCCATCACAATTTTTTTAAAAAGAATCTTCTCCATGTTCAAAAGCAAAGCAGCTAACTACCAAACTTTAATTTTAATCAATTATCATGACCCAAATGAGAAGATTGTGATTAAATTAACCTGAACCATAAACACATAACCAAAAAAAATGAAAGAAGTGTAATCATACAGATTAATCGTGTTGGAATTAAATGCAAACATCTTGACGTCCTCAAGAAAGGTAGATCTAAATATAGAATATATTTTAGCGGCTAAAAGTATGATTAACAACTATCCATGTATATGTCTCTCATGGTTGCTTTTCTTTGTTTTCCTTTTCTCATTTTTTTGTATGCCTAAGTTTCTGTTTCTTTTATTTGCAGGTGTTGTACTTAATGCAATGAAGCTTTGTGTCTTTGTGTTGTGTTCCTTTTGATTTTAAGATCAATAGATATACATAGTTGAATTTTTTCACTAAGATATCAATATCTCAAAATCACCAAATTCATACAAACATGCATATAATTCTCAAAACAAATGGATACACAAACCCATTATAAGATCTTGTGTAAATAATAGACTGATCGCGTAAACAACATTGTTCATGCTTTGGATTCGTAAGAAAACTTATAAAAAGAGGCATAATACAGAATTGAATAAGAACCTGTATGACGAATTAAACAAAACGAGAAAACTTTTATGTTGAACCAAAAACTCAAACGGGAAACCTCAAACTCAACTTATCGCCTCTTTTCCTCTCCTTTCCTTTGTTTCCTACTGTTTTCTTTATTTTTTTTTTCAACTTTCTTTTCTCTAATCTGTATGGGTTTCTCCCTGTCTCTTTTTTTTAAACTCTCCATGTGTGTGTAATATATATAGAGTGCTGGGTGAGGGAGTTTTGTTACGTGTATTGGTGTGGAGTCAGTGGGAGAGGTTGGGTGGAAGTGGGAAGGTGGGAAGAGGTTAGGGTAAATTAGGATAAGTTTTTTTTTTAATTAATATTTTAAATAAAATAAACATAATAAAATTTATTTAAAACTAATAAAATACAAGTAAGTAAAAAGCGTGTTTATGAAATATTAATACACTAAATTATTTATTAAACGTTAAAAAGAAGAAAACAAATATAATTTAGAAAATTTTATTTTTCCTTAAAATAAATAAATAAACAATAAAATAAAAATTATTTAAAAATTTGACTGTATTTTTGAAGTTTTTTTTTTGCAAAAATTTTAAAACAAATTTAGTAAAAATAAGATAAACTTAAAATATCTAATTTAGACCCTAAAAAAACAAATTGAACACTAAAATTGTAAAAAAAAATAGGTTTGGTCAAAAATTAGGTGTTTACAGAATGCCCATCTTTGCTTGGAAATATGGAGAATTTTCAAGCAAAGAAGTAAACATGACTAATTTTTTGAAAAGGGAATATTTATTTGACAGAGTCTCCACTTGGAATTGAGTTTGGGTGTTCCAAGTCACCTTATTGAATCCTTTTTCAAAAGGAAATGACTCTTAATTTTTGGTCTGCAATCTAGAAATTCGGATAAGAAATTCTGTTGACCAAGGGGAAGGTGTTAGGCACCCCTCGAGTCCCATGGTTCTAGCACGGTCGTTGTAATGACTTATGTCTGGCTTAAATTAATCTTTTGGATATATAATATTTGTTGGCCCTAAAGATGCTTGCATCCCGCTTTTATTTATTTTTGAATATATTTAAAACTGTATTAATGTGTGGCTTACCGATAGTACTTTTCATCCTTACCACGAGTTTTGATACATTTCTCGTGCCTTTGAGGCATTTATGGATTGTCCCATTTTCCCCAAGTCTAAGTAAACATCTAATAGGTTTAGAATCTGCCTAACCCAACTCAATCGGCTTCAAATGGTAAGTTAAATTTCATTACAACGAATGGTCGGTAGCAGGGCTTTCCAATGTCATCATTAGTTTCCACTTGTATATTAAATTCTTAATTATTTAGAGGTTACCAACCTAACTCATTCTTTTACGAATTATGACTTATCTTGCTTATTTCTCCTGATTGATCAACTATACCTTAAATTAATTTTAGGCCCTGATCAATTTCTTATTTAAGAAGTTGATGGCAAAATCTCAAGATTATAAATCATTTCCAAGTAAATAGCAAAGAATATATATATATATATATATATATAATGATCGAATATTATACTATATTAGCAAAAGGAAAAATCAAGCACGTGACTAAGACATTATAAGATTTTCCAACACTTTGAATCAATATTTTCAAATAAACCAATTCCAAACCCATCACATTTTTCTAAAAAAAGAGTCTTCTCCGTGTTCAAAAGCAAAGCAGTTAACTACCAAACTTTAATTTTAATCAATTATCATGACCCAAATGAGAAGATTGTGACTAAATTAACCTGAACCATAAACACATAACCAAAATAAAAAATTAAAAAAAATGAAAAAAGTGTAATCATGCAGATTAATTGTGTTGGAATTAAATGTAAAAATCTTGATGTCCTCAAGAAAGATAGATCTAAACATAGAATATATTTTAGCGGCTAAAAGTATGATTAACAATTGTCCATGTATATGTCTCTCATGGTTGCTTTTCTTTGTTTTCCTTTTCTCATTTTTTTTGTATGCCTAAGTTTCTGTTCTTTTTTATTTGCAGGTGTTGTACTTAATGCAATGAAGCTTTGTGTCTTTGTGTTGTGTTCCTTTTGATTTTAAGATCAATAGATATATACATAGTTGAATTTTGTTCACTAAGATATCAATATCTCAAAATCACTAAATTCACGCGAACATGCATATAATTCTCAAAACAAATGGATACACAAACCCGTTATAAGATCTTGTGTAAATAATCGACTGTGCCTACTATATAATATACAAAAATTGTGTAAACAACGTTGTTCATGCTTTGAATTCGTAAGAAAACTTATAAAAAAAAAGCATAATACAGAATTGAATAAGAACCTGTATGACAAATTAAACTAAACGAGAAAGCTTTTATGTCGAACCAAAAATTCAAACGGGAAACCTCGAACTCAGCGTATCGCCTCTTTTCCTCTCCTTTCCTTTGTTTCCTACTGTTTTCATTGTTTTTTTTTCAACTTTCTTTTCTCTAATCTGTATGGGTTTCTCCCTATCTTTTTTTTAAACTCTACATGTGTGTGTAATATATATAGAGTGCTAGGTGAGGGAGTTGTGTTACGTGTGTTGGTGTGGAGTCAGTGGGAGAGGTTGGGTGGAAGTGGGAGGTGGGAAGAGGTTAGGGTAAATTATGATAAGTTTTTTTTAATTAATATTTTAAATAAAATAAACATAATAAAATTTATTTAAAACTAATAAAATACAAGTAAGTTAAAAGCGTGTTTACGAAATATTAATATCACTAAATTATTTATTAAACGTTAAAAAGAAGAAAACAAATATAATGTAGAAAAATTTTTTCCTTAAAATAAATAAATAAACAATAAAATAAAACTTATTTAAAAATTTGACTCTATTTTTGAAGTTTTTTGTTTCAAAAATTTTAAAACAAATTTAGTAAAAATAAGATAAACTTAAAATATCTAATTTAGACCCTAAAAAAATAAATTGAACACTAAAATGGTAAAAAAAAAAATGTTAGGTTTAGTCAAAAATTAGGTGTTTACAGGAGTGACAAACACTACACTAGAACCAACTCTATCTTAATGTGCAACACCATTAAAGTACATCTTCCATGGGGATCTAATTTTAACAACCATTGCATCTTCATTAGGAAGCTCATCAGTCAGTTTCCAATCATCGGGTATCGGGTGGTCTGCCAAGAAGTTTGCCAATGCTTGTCCTTTTACAGTCTTTTGAGGGATGTACACGATCTCAAACTATTAAAATTGAAGGTACCACCTTACATGTTAGTCACTGAGGACTGGTTTCGACATTATAAACTTGATAGGATTTGCCATAGACACAAGACGAACAACATGAGCTTGAAAGTAGGATTTCATCTTTTGGATTGAGAAAGACAATGCCAAGCATAATTTATTGAACGGCGAATACTTGAGCTTATTTGGTGTCATCATTCTGACCTTTCTTGTTCCGCGATATAGAGTGTCACTGGTTTTCTAGGTATTGGTTCCGCAAGAACTGGAGGTTTCACTAAGTATGATTTAACACTCTCAAAGGCTTTGCTACAAGTTTGGTACTATTCGAAAGGAGTATCCTTATTCATTAGAAAACTAAATGGTTGACATTTTCCGGCTAGGTTTGAGATAAACCTCCTTAAATATGCTATTCTTTCTTGTAGGATTTTTAACTTGTGAATGTTTAGAGCCTCAAGCATCTTCAAAATTGCAGCGACCTTGAATTGATCAATTTTAATTCCTCGATGTCGTACAATGAAGCCAAGAAACTTTTCGAAAGTAACTCTAAAGGCACACTTCAATGGATTCATCCTAAGTTGATATCTTCGAAGTAACTCAAACACTATTCTTAGGTGTTTTAAGAGGTCGTCTCTCTTTTTTGACTTTACCACTATATCATCTACGTAGCATTTAACATTTTTACGGAGCAGACTATCAGAGATATTTTGCATAGCCCTTTGATAAGTGGCACCAGTGTTCTTCAAACCAAAAGGCATCACCTTGTAATAACAAATACCTTTGGGTATACGAAATGCAGTGAGTTCTTCATCCTTTGGTTCTATGTGAATTTGATTGTAGCCGGATAAACCATCCATGAAGAACATTACCTCAAAACCAGTGGTGGTATCAATCATCAACTCTGGTATAGGGATTGGAAAGTCATCCTTAAGGCAGGCATTGTTGAGATCCCAAAAGTGGACAAAAATTCAAATTTGGCCATTCTTCTTCTGTACAGGAACAATACTTAAAATCCATATAGGATATTTAAGTTTGAGATAAAGCCAGCTTTAATGAGTTTGTTAACTTCATTTTTAATCAATGGAACCAACTCTTGCCTAAAGCGTATTTGGGCTTGCTCAGTAGGACGAGTCTCGTTCTTGACCGCCAACTGATGGACTGTTACTTTTGGATATAATCTAGGCATTTCCTTATAACTCCAAGCGAAGACATCCATATATTCTTTGAGTATTTCCATATAAGCTATTTTTTCCTCCATCTCTATAAAAGCACTCAGGTAAGTTATTCCTGTGTCTTCATTGGTTCTAAGATTAACTTCCTTCAAGGGATATATTGTGGCCTCCACTTCTTCTTCAAGTTGTGACAGAGCATCTCCAGTATCTTCCTCTTCTTGTGGGTCATCATCATTGATGGATATATGGTAACACTAGAAAGTATCTTCTATCTCTTCATCAACCTTCATTTGAGATGAGACATCTTTCTTATTTTGGGTTGAAACATGATATGATGAGACAACACTTTCTTCATCTTCTTCACTCTTCTTAGTATAAACCATGGTATGAGACTTAGTTTTTAACACCTCAGTTCATGATACCACCAGTTATGTCTGCCGCCTCATTCTAGAAGCAATCAGACTTTGGAAATCCTTTTGAATTTTAAGTGAAGAGTGCATCATCTTGCTTTAACAACTTTTCTTACGCTTTTTTTTTATTTAGAGGACCCAACCTATCGAACACAGAAGTTTTTGCAGCTGATTCTCCAAGTTGATCAAATATAAAAGGTCTTTTATTAAAAGCATTGGATTCTTCTTCCACGGTGATATAATTGCTAACTACCCTTCTTCTAGAGATACAAACTGGAGGTGGCGGTGTGTACCCTAAGCCTTTACGTGCCTGCCTGGTTGTATTTTCTGATGAAAGTTTTCCCAACCTCGATGGCTCATTGGAATTGTATCCAGCCTTTACAAATAATTTGTAAGCATTTGGATTAAAGCCCTCTTTTGTATGTTTCTCAAGGAGTATCATACCTTGTAGCAGATTTTGAGCCACAGATTCTCCAAGTAGCATTGAGGCTGGATCAATTGAATGAATTTGCCTGATAGGTAGAGTTAGACCTCCCTGTACATTATTTTTTGCATCGGATGAATTATCTTTCTCTTTCTTTACCTTTGGTACGTAGCGAAAAATAGGAGTTGTCTTCTTTTTTGTAGATACGATGCTTTTTTTATTTAAAATGGAGATAGTCTTCTTAGAAATGACTTTTTCGACCATCACTATGACCTTCTTAGCTGAGAGATCATCATACTTGGTCTTGATGACTTCATTAATCCTTTTCTCATTCACAACATAATTCTTCAAGTAGAATTTTGCATCGACAAAGTATGACTCGACTTCAGTGAATGGCTTATCATCGACAACTATCTTTCTTTCCACTCCGCCTTTGAGGTACTTCAAGTATTGATAGTAAGAGGATGAGAAAATTTTGTTCTCGTGTACCCAAGTCCTACCAAGCAATATGTTATATGAAGTTTTGGCATCGATCACATGCATTAATGCATCTAATCAAAAATCATCCATTCGAATCCCCAACTTGAAAGATCCCATAGCCCTCTGGCCCTCTTGGTTGAAGACTTGGATCATTATTCAAATTTTGGCCAGTTCATCAGTAACAATGCCAAGTTCCTTTATTGTACAGATAAGCAAGATGTTAACTCCGGATCCCTCATCAATCAAGATTTTATTTTTATCTTCTTTCCTATAACTTGGCCTACTATGTACAAGGGACGGTTGAGTAGGCTTCCTCCAAGCAGAAGATCATTATTTGTAAATATGATTTTTGTATCACATACATGTTCCTCTTGGCCAAGTGTTTCAGCAAGCTTTTCAGAAGATAAAGGAACTTTCATGGGTAGATTTTCACCCTTTGCCCATTCCTTAGCAGTATTAAAATAAGATGCCTCAAGATTGACTTGAGCAGTCTTTGCACGAAACCAACTTGGTAAGAATTCTTCTAAAGTCACTAGACACCGTAGTTTTTATTGGTGAAGCTCTGTTACCCTCATCTTCTTTAGAAGCTCGGCCATCCTTTATTTTTTTGGTTTCTTCACCATCTTTCTTCTAGTTGGTTGCTCGAATGACTCCTTTCATAGATTCGCCTTCTTATGTCTACGCCTAGTCATCAGTGTCCAACCTTCATCATTACCTTCATCAACTGAAGACTTGTTATGCTCCTTATTATGCTTTTCAACATATATTTAGACCGAATCAAGCGAGCCAAAAGTGATACAAATTTGATGAGAACTTTCCATCTCATCATCAAATAAGATTTTCTTCTTATTTTTCAATTGCATGACTTTATCCTTAAAGACAAAGCACTTTTCCAAAGGGTGACCTACAAGCCTATGATACTTGCAATAATTTGGGTCATTGGTCCTTCTAGCTTCGTCAAGCTGCTTCATCTATGGTAGATCAATGAGCTTATACTCAAGAAGCTCATCAAAAATCTCGACCATATCTGAATCAAGGAAGGGGTATTCTTTTTCTTGCATCTCCTTAAAAGTTAACTTTTGATTTGGACGTGCTCGAGAAGTCGTCTTCATGCTTTGATTTTTTCTTAACTTTGTGGTGACCTTCACAAGAATCATGTCGATATTCATGGATTCTTTGTTATCATTTTTAGGGACAAACTTGCCCCATCTTTTAGGTTCCTGTTTATCTTTTCCCTTTCGACGGTCATGAGTAAACGTTACTCCTTTTCCAACAGAAGACATGCTCAACTCTATGTTGTGAGCATGCGTAGCTAACTCTTCAAAGTATTTTGGCTTAATGCCTTGAAATATATAGATGAGCTCTCAGTGTATTCCTTGGACGCACATCTCTATTGCAGAAGCTTCACTGAGCCTATCTTTGTAATTTAGGCTAGCATTTCTCCATCGATTGATAAAGTCAATGACTGGATTGTCCTTTCTTTGCCGAGGATTTGTGAGATCTACCATGCTCACTGTATGCCTTGTGCAATAAAAGAAATTCAGGAACTCATGCTCTAATTTCTCCCAACTATCGATGGAGTTGGGCTCAAGGTCCATATAGCAATCAAAGGCGTTCTTGTGCTATAAAATCAATTCAGGAACCATGCTCCAATTGCTCCCAACTATCGATGGTGTTAGGCTCAAGGTCCATATACCAATCAAAGGTGTTTCCCTTTAGGCAACGAACAAACTGTTTGACAAGATAGTCGTCGTAAGTTCCAACATTATTACATATCTCAACAAAGTGTGCAACATGCTTTTTTGGGTTCCCTTTGCCCTCAAATTATTAAAATTTGGAGGGTTAATAACTGGCAGGCATTTTGAGGTATCAATTCTCGCGGTGTATGTCTTGTCATACTCAAGGGAAGACTTAGTGACAACATCATATTTGTTTTTGAGGGTCCCTTCAATGAATTCCTTCAATTTCTCAATCGGGATTATTCCCTCAGAAGAAACTTGTACCTCTTTAGTCGGTGGCATTTGTTTCACAAGTTGTTCTATCTCATGAGCCTCTTGAGCTTTTCCTGGTGCATGGATAGACTCTCCATCTATCAAGCCTTCCATCCTATCCATTATCTTATTGATTCAAACATCTTGATTCAGAATATATTTGGTCAGGCCATTAATTGTCTTTGTCAGATTCGCAAGCTACTCCTCTGTAGATGAGGCATTGGTCACTATTGCTTGCATGATCACTGGAGACTTTGGAGAGTAATAGGGATCATTGTATAAGTTGATCTTCTAAGTGCTCAGTTTATGTGGTGCAAGTAGAGATGACACGTTTGTTGAACGACCATTGCTCTTTACACCAGAGTATTTGGAACCAAAATGCTCGAGCAGTGCTAGAGTCTTCTTAAGTGACTCTGCCGCACTGTTTCCTCCTTCCAAATCACTTGTATTGAACTTCATTCCTTTTAGGGTTGACGATCCCAAAACTGGAGTTGACGCGGATGACACTGATTATGTTTGTTATCCTACCATGTTGGCCTTGTTTCTTGTGACAACTCCCAAGCTCCCAAAAAAAACACCATGGATGCTTTCTACTTCAGCAAAGAACTTTGAATCAGCAGCCTTAGAAGTAGTTGATTAAGAATTGATCTTCTTGAAAGTCATTTTACGTGTTGTTGAACTTTGAAGTTAAAAAAGTTGCGATGAGAGGTACAAATCGTTCTACTGGGCATGCTATAATTTGTTGGAAAAAAAATTTTGAGATCGAAAATAATAATCGAGACAAGAAAAATATTGTAACAATCTATTTATTGATTTCAATGTGAGTGTTACAATCTCTATGAATCCTCTGATTTGCCTTTTCAACTATAAATTTAAGGGCTTCAAGCTTGATCTTGACTTGTACTTGAATTCAAGGGTCTTTGAGCTTGTTCTTGAATCTTGAAGTCTTAATCTTGAAGCTTGAGCTTGATCTTGAATATTGAAGCTTGATGAACTAATCTTGAATTCTTGAATTTGTAGAGAAATCTGTTGTGTTTGATCCACGAGCTCTGTCTTCCTTCTTGCTAGACTTGTTGGTATCCTTTTCTGAATTATGAGGCCCCTATTTATAGTTGTAGAAAGTAAAGAGTTATGATAAATATGAACTTTGATACGTGATGGCCATGAAGATCGATGTGTATGCAAGTGTGACACTATACCATCCAAGGAAGTGTATGTATTTAAGTGTGAAGACATGTCTTGAGTGTCTTAAAAACACTACAAGGCAGCCCATTTATACACTCCAAACCCACCCCCTTCATTAAGGATAAAGGAATCCTTTTGCCATCCTTTTTTTAAAGACTATTTAAGGTGTTTCTTTAGATTTGTTCCTTAGTTATCTTATTCTTAAAATCACTTATAATATTGAACATCACTTTCCTCTCAGGAAGAGAGTATACCACTACTTTGACATCACAAGAAGTGGTTTCTTCTTGTGTTGTGTGTATCGGCTAAAAACGAGAGTACTTGAGTGAACCGAGTTCCTCTTGTGTTCCGTAAGAATGTAGTGCTTGTTAAATTATTTTGTGAAGGTTTTAGAGTATTAATACACTCCTTAGTTTCTGTATTATGAGTTCTCATTATGTCAAGATACATATTTTCTTTATCGGTTAAGTTTGATTTTGTTGTTTTCGTTTAGTGTCTTATGCGTGTGGACTATTTGTGTGTTTGCAGACTATTTTTGTGCTCTTTTAGATACTGTTTGGTATCATTTGGTATCAGAGCCATTATTGATTTTATTCCCACGAGATCAATCTTGGGTTTGTTCACTCAAAAATTAAAAAAAAAGTGTTGAAAAGCTGAAAAAACTCAAAAATAGTAATCTGTCCATGTTTTTGTGTTTAGGCTAAAATTTGAAGCCTAGTTTTCTTGTGATTTATTTATGTTTTGTGTGTTATAGTGTTAGATCTTTGTTTCCTAACATTAGAAGAGGTTTCCAAGGTTGAAAATCTTACAAAAAAAAAGTTATTCTATGGGTTTGGTGTCTTGGCGGAAGTGTTGTTATTGTTTGGCCAACTTTGTGTCTAGTTTTAGGGGTTATTTTGTTTGTCTTAGTAGTTTCGCGTGTTACCTTGTTGTTACCCTAGCACACTTGAGTCTAAGGTCCAAGATTTAAGCTTTTGTTTTGGATTGTTGAAAGGTTGGGCGGATTAGATATTATTGTTATTCATGAGTGTTCTTGTTGTTGTTCATATTGTTCTTGAGATGAATGTTAAATAAAAGGCTTATTTGATTTCAAAAGGGGAAGAGAGAGAGGCAAAGTCTTGCGCTTGTCTTGGGACTACTTTCAAGACAACACTAAAGTGGTAAAGAAACAAAGACCCACCAAGAAGCTTGCTTACCAAAAGAGAGTCAAAATATCTTTCAAGAAAGGCAAAGGGGGGAAAGAGACAAAGACAAGGCAAAAAGGTGTCTTGCCATTTTAGTGTAAGTTGGTGATAGGTGATGTACAACTTTTGATCTTTGGAAAGAGAATCCAAAGTCTTGCTTTCCTCATTTTAAAACCAAAAATCCTCACCAACAAACAAAGATTGAACCCTTTAAGTCTTGAAAAAAAAAACATCATACTCCACTTCAACAACAAATTCAAACGGCCAAAAAAAAAAAAGAAATGTGAGCCACACCAACATCAAAACTCAAGTCATAGGACATTCCTAGTTTCTTTCCTTTTCTCTATTAGTTTCATTTTTATTGACTCCTATGCTAGTTGACAACTAGTAATAACCTACTAAGTTTTGAACTAGTTTTTGAGTACTTCTTTCGTGTTAAGCGTTACTTGTGGTGCTTTGCTCATTTATAACTGGTAGTTGTTTTTAGTTCAAGTGCGCACAAAACTTCTTTGAGTCTTCAAACTGAAATCTACTCTAACTCAAGAGTAGACTCATTCCCAAGTTCTCACAAGTTGATAGCCGACTTACAACACTTGAAGAACCAAGTGAGGAAGCCCAGTGTGAAGAATGTGTGAGTGTATTTTGAACTAAAATTTGCTTTTTTTGTAAGTACAATTACAAATGAAACCCAAAAATTTCAATGCTCCAACCGTGGACAATAATGTTATGAATTTCCTCTTAGCTAGTCTTGAAACTTTGTCTCGAGGCGTGGCTAGGATGAAGAAAAATATTGAGAAGTTGGGTTCGGATGTGGCCTCAACGAGTGAGAGGTTGGAGAGGGTGGAAAGCCAAAGGAGTTCTCGACCTTATACCCCTCAAAACACCTCACCTACTATTACCCTCGAGACCTTGCACCAAAGATTGTATCCACCAAGTGTTACAAACCAAGTCAATCTTTACTCAAAGCTGAGAACAAGATGGACCTAGCCATTCATCACTCCACCAAGTTCCACAAGGAAGACTTGGAACCCAAATTCCATCCCTAAACCTGAATCCTCTACTCTAAAATCTTCTTATTCAAAGACCTTACACTCCACTAAATCCAATGTCTCCTTCCCAAGCTACACTAATCTGAAAACACCCCATCCAAGTAGAAAAAGAGGGAGAACTAGGGTCTAAGGAGAATGAGGCCAATCCTCAAGATAGAGATAAACTTAGTGGAGAGATATAAGAAGAATGTGAAGGAAAGAGGGTAAGGGAAAGGGAAACTGCGAATAGTGAAGTAGGAAAGGGGAAGAAAAATGTACTTGTAGGATTTGCCCACAAAGGATCTTTGATACTCACTAACCCAAATGCTAGCACTTTGCCTAGAATTGATCCTTATTATGTATAGGTTCAAGTTCATATTCTATCAAAGAAGGATCAAAAAGGGGTTCCACACAAGAACATGGGAAATGAGCTAGTGACCCCCTTGGCGAGAGCTCCAAACAAGTGGGATGCCATGGAATACACCGAGGTATCATTGCTACACTCTACACTTTCTTAGGCTTGAAATGTTGTGATAAGGCTAGTAGTAGCCAATGTGAAGTAACTTCAGGTATACATAGTGTAGAAAATCATGAATCTTTCCTTGGTAGTTCTCTTATTGCATATGTTGGTCAATTTGCTCTTAAGGATAGTTCACTACTTGATCATGTGAGTGATGTGATTCAAAAGCCTGAAGTTAGTGTTCATTCTTGTAATATTGACCATGATATTAGACATATCCCTTTGAGCTTGTGTAATGCAAACCGTGCTACTAGTTTTGCTCAAGGTAATCATATGCTTGGAAAACTTATGAATAAAGGTGAGCTTGAAGTGACATGTTTCATGGTATGAAGGGCCTTGATTAGTAATGTTTTGGTCGTTCCTATTTAAAGGGAGAACCTTTTAAACACCAAATGCCTTATTAAAGAAGTTGTGTGCTCTTTCATCATTGATGGAGGTAGTTTTGTCAATATTGCTAGTAGTACTTTGGTTGAAGTCTTGAAGCTGCCCACAATCCCCCGTACTAACCCATACAAGCTTCAATGGTTGAATGAATGTGGGAAGTTAAAGGTAACCCGGCAAGTGATGATACAGTTCAAGGTAGGCAACTACTTTGACGAGGTATTTTGTGATGTTATTCCTATGCAAGCACGTCAACTATTGTTAGGGAGGCCATGGCAATATGATCGAGCTACCATGCATAATGGAAGGACCAATACATATACTTTTGACTTCCAAGGCCATAGGCTTATACTTCACCCCCTCTCACCATTACAAGTGGCCAAAGTTCATCCACAAGTGAGGGAGTTGGAAGAGAAGTAGAAGAAGGAGAATAGAGGGGAAGCCGAGAGTGGTAATAGTGAAGGAGGAAAGGCAGCAATGGTACAAAAAGAAATGAACTCCTCACTTGTGGGACTTTCCCGTAAAGATCCCTTATTTCTCACTAACGTAGGTACTAGCACTTTGCCTAGTATCAGTTTTTCTTGTGTGCAGGTTCAAAGCCGTGAGCTTCCAAAGGAGAACACAAGAAAAGTTCCTTGCCAACACATGCTTGATGATCCCATAGAACCCTTTTCTAAGCATCCAAACTTCGGAAAGGGCCATGAACAGATGATTCAAAGAAGAAGTCTTGAAGATGATGGAGCCGTAAATTTGAGGCCAAATTTCTTTCAAGATGGAGAGGGTGATACGGGATGGCCATGAAGCTCGATGTGTGTACAAGTATGACACGAGACCATCCAAGGAAGTTTATGTATTTAAGTGTGAAGACATGTCTTGAGTGTCTTAAAAACACTACAAGGCAACCCATTTATACACTCCAAACCCACCCCCTTCATTAAGGGTAAAGGGGTCCTTTTGCCATTTTTTTTGTAAAGACTATTTAAGGTGTTTCTTTAGATTTGTTCCTTAGTTAGCTTATTATTGAAATCACTTGTAATATTGAACATCACTTTCCTCTCAAGAAGAGAGTAGACCACCACTTTGACATCAAAAGAAATTATTTCTTCTTGTGTTGTGTGTATCGGCTAGAAACGAGAGTACTTGAGTGAACCGGGTTCCTTTTGTGTTTCGTAAGAACGTGGTGCTTGTTAACTTATTTTGTGGAGGTTTTTGAGTATTAATACACTCTTTATTTGCTGCATTATGAGTCCTCATTGTGTCAAGTTACATATCTTCTTTATCGTTTAAGTTTGAGTTTGTTGTTTCCGTTTAGTGTCTTGTGCGTGTGGACTGTTTGTGTGTTTGCGGACTGTTTTCGTGCTCTTTTAGATACCATTTGGTATCAAACTTCCTTTGACCAATCAGACTTAAGTGACATGGTCTTGATAAATATGAACTTTCTTTGACCAATCAGATTTAAGTGACATGACACATTTTATGGGTTTTTTAATTCACTAGACCTGCTGCATCATTTTGACATGTGGCATGATCCCATTGGCTCCTTCACTTGACTTGGCATACCACGTCATTCGACACGTGGCGCCAAATTGGGCCTCTAGAATATGATGACATATTGGGCTTGCTAAAGTAGGCTTAGTCATTTGTAGCCCAAATTAATATGATGACATCTTGAGCTTGCTAAAGTGAGTTTAGTCATTTATAGCCCAAATTAATGGTCTAACCCAATTGAGGTTGGAGTTTAATTAAATCCATATATGTTTGGATTTAACCAATTAATTCAATTATATTAATTCGCAATAATTGTTTGAGATTAATATATTTTGAATTTAATATAATTTAAATTTTGTACGGATTTAAATTTAACAAAATTTGGTTGTCTACACATATAATGTGGACCAATAGAAGTATGAAACATGTCTTTCATATATACATATTTATGTATCATATGACTTGATTACTAAAGTATAATTGTTAGATTTGGTTAAAACAGGGTAAATATTACCTAGTTGTTGTTTCTCCTTTGTGGGTTCAGAATTCACATAGTATTGGCAAGAGGCCAGAAAATGGAATTTTCTTTGGAAACGTTGACATTGGACTAACTAATATAAGTTGATGAATGGAGAAAATGGAAAGTCAAAATGTCAATATCTCAAAGCCCAGACAAACTTCAAGGAAAGAGTCCACCCTGCCAGTAATACATCTAAAATGCGAATTGAAATAGCTTCAAACATAGAAGAGAAAAGGTCAATTGGTTGGCAATTTGATTCTGCTTAATTTATATTAATAATTTAGCTTATATAGGAAGGACACGTCCTCTTCGAGTACACGTATACACATTATTGTAATTTGGAAGTATGAAAATGCTTTTTTGACTTCAGTCGAAAAACTCCGCAAATAAACAATGTATATATAAAATTATTAACATTTCGTTGGTCGCTTATTCTGTTAACAATTAAAAAGAAAAATTGGAAAATGACTACCTAGCTGCAGGCAGGATAAGCTAAAAGAATGAAAAAGAAATATAGTTTCTACTTTTCAGGAAATAATATAATTGATTGAGATCATAAGATCGTGCGTCATACATATAGATCTCTAAATTTATAATTTTCATGAATCTAATTGAGATGGTTCAGGATCCAATACTTTTTTCTTTTTGTGAAGGGAAAAAAAGAAGATAAAAGGTTAAAAGAAAAGGTGAAAAGCACTTCACTCTTTATATTCTTAGCCCCATCCTACATCAGTTTTGAATAATGATGGTGCTTTTGTAATTCTTCATGCTGAAAAATCTTAGCATTACTTCATAGATTGAAACTGATTTTTACAACAACAAAAAATTATTATTAAAACTAACTTTCAAATACTAAGGAGTAGTTTTACTAATTTCAAACAATATCATTTACTTATATATTCCGTCCTTGCCCCTATATTAAAAATAGTCATTTCAATTTACTTGTTTAATTTATAAAATTAAAAGAATTTTGTTGCTTATATTTTTTTCTTTCTATCCTTAATATTAAATAAATACATAAAATAATAATAGTAATCAAATTTAAAATTTTAAAATATTATTAATTAAATTAATTTAATAAAATACACTTTCAATTAATCATAAAGAATGCGTGAAGTCAAACATTATCTATAATATTACTACTATATATAAGGGAGAATCTCAAGTTTTGGTAGTCCTCACAAGGGTATTTTAGGTATTTCACTTCTTTAGCTAAGTAAATTAAGTTATCACACATGGTAATTGATGGTGTCTTTTTGTTAAATATTTTCATTGTTGTCCTTATTATTTCTGTTGGAATCATTCCCACTTGTGTGCTTGTAATTGGTCTCTTCTTTCTACCTAATAGATGACCTTTTAATTAAAACTCTATTTTAAATTAATAAACACTTTAGCCCAAAAAAAAGTATTTTCAAAATAACTTTAATACAAAAATAAAGTTTGCAATAATTTATACTTCTTTTAGTATTGTTCAATTCTTAAAAATCATGTAATAAATAAGGTAACGTAATAAATAATAAATAATACATCATTTTTATTATTTTCCTGATCAATGGGCATGAAAAAGGATAATCAATAGTTAAAAGAGGATGAATAAATATTCTTTTATAGTGAGTGTAAAAGATAAACACGACAAGTAAATGGACTGAATGAAATACTTTATTAATTTACTTTAACTATTATTTAATATCCTTTTAGATCACCAGTAATTTAATTTGAGTAAAAGCTCTAAATTAAGTTCGTAACTATTCTTATATATACTTGAAGTCATTGAAATATTTTGTTGTATAAGACAAAAGAAATTGAATTTTTTAAAAAGTCTTGCCACATTAAATTATGAATGAATTAAAACTCAATAAATACTAAAATACATTTAAGAAGTATCTATTACCCCCCTGAACTTGTCGAGCTTTATTTATGGTACACCTGAACTTTGACTTGTCCTAAGTACCCCCCTCCCCCCGAACTTGTTGTTTTAGTAAGTCGCGTGGCCCCTTTTTGCTGATGTGACAAAATGTTTGTAGTCACACTCCATCACGTGCGTGATGGGGTATTTTTTGGGCCAAATCAGCATTTTTCATGATTAAAAAATGAAAAAAATCTAAATTTTTTTTTCAAAAAATTTAATTTTCCCTCTTCCTCCATTATTTTCAATCTAAAAAAACTTTCATCAATTATTAATTTTGTAAAACTCCAATTTATTAATTAGTTTATGAAATAAAAATTCCATCCGTATATTAATTTGTAAAAATTCCGTTTATTAGTCTAAAAAATATTTCATTTGTTTATTAATCCAATCTAAAACTTCAGTTTCCATTCCTATGAAACTCTTTCAATTTTGTAATCTTAATTATACATATCATATGAGTTATTGTAACTAAACAAATGTACTAAATATCGAAGCAGATATTTTAAAAAATAATAACAAAATAAAGACTAAAGAAATTAAGACACATACTTATAATAAAGAGAATGTAGCTATATGGATTATCGATTTTTAGTCCCTAACGATTTGATTTTCGATTTAACCGATAAGAAAATACTCATAAAATAAAAAATAGAAAAAGTAGTAACTAACATGAAAAGAAACCGAATCTTAGTCGCAACCAAAATCCTACTTATTGGGTGTAATATATATATATATATATATGGAGTGTAAAATAATAATTTAGCATAAATTTATTGGATTATCGATTTACCCAATAACCCAATAAAAAAATCAAAATCGAATCAATGACCAATAGTTGTAGTTGGGTGCGGATAACTAAAATAGATGGATAACTAAAATTAGATCCATAGTTGTGCGTGGATATTTCTTAGCTTCTCTAAATATTTTTATTTTTAGTTTATTGTTCATATCTTGGGGGGTGATTAACTGGTATTTGGTTAAATATTTTACTGTAGTATTCTTTAATTTTTTTCTCTTAGTCTTTGTAATTCTTCTATATTATTTTTAAGATATTCTAAGTATTCTATATCTTTTGTTCTAAAATATTCGATTAAATTCTCTTTCATAAACATTTCTTCTAATCTTATTTCTTCCATATTTTCTCTCAAATATTTTAAATATTCATAGTCTATCATTTTATCCCGTAGTAATTGTAGATTTACAAATTTCTGTATAATAATTTATCCTAATTGTACTGTAAGGTATATCTAATTCTAGATTTTCAATGCTATTTATTATCTTGTGTTGTTCTTCTCGTAGCGAGTTTTTAAATTATATAAACTATCACATGCACTTTTTCCTAAATTTTCTAGGGTTTTTCTATCCATATTAATTTTTCTTTTAGGTTCTCCATTATTTCTCTAATTCGATTTCTATAATTAATTTCTTCATTTAGATTATCTTGATTTTCTCTAGTTTTTCTAATATATTCTAACATTTCTTAATCTGAATAATATTCATCTGGGTAATTATCCAGGTATAGCTGTTCTATCCAATTTATAATTTCAATTTCTTAGTCTAATACTTTTTTCTAATATTATTCTCTTAATATCTATAATTTTTATATCTCTAAGTATATATAAGATTAATATTTTAAGATTATCTGTCATTTAAAATTGGTTAAATACTTTATTATAATAGTTTTTAGTTGTTTGCTTTAATCTCAGTAATTCTTCTATATTTTTACTAAGAAATTGTATATATTTTATATCTATTTTCCAAAATTCTAAATATACATAATTTATCATAGTTAGTGTGTGGGTTTGGTATTTAAGTATTTATAAGAGTAGTTAGGTAGGTGTGGTATATAATTAATTCTAGTCATAAAATATCTATCAAATATTTTTTTCAATATGATTTTTCTTATATCTACTATTTCTATATCCTTAAGTACATATAAAACGAGTATTTTAAATTTATCTACCATTTCATCAAATAAATTAGTATTCATTTTTCATATGATGCTTTTTCAAAAGATTCCCTTCAATCATGCACATAACAAAATATGATCACTTTAGATTGCTATATACTAGATTATTCTTAAATAACATATTCTTCGATCACTATTAGCATGGTAATCTGGATACACGCCTCTACTCTAGTTACTCCCCTACCACGGCTTTCTTGCCTCACCGGTTTCACCTTTAGGTTGACATAGTTCTTAGGGATTTTTCTCCTTTTCCACTTTGCTAATAAACTTCTTAACATGCTATTTTTCGAATAATTCTACTATAAAGCAACTAACATGAACTTATTTTATCATATTATGATTGTTAGGAATTTATGAATTTAGTTATTCATAATAGTAAATGAATATACCTATTCTGGTAGGTTTGATAATTCTAAGCTTTGTTCCTCCATAGATTTTTCCATTGAAATATACCTGTTTTTTAAATAATCAAAATATTTGTTGTAGACAAGAGAGAGTTTTTTGCCTCAACGCATGAAGGCTTGCTTCTTTCTGCCTTCGATGCCTTCATTTATAATGGATGATTTACATAGTTTTTCGTACTAATATTTTACACGTTTCTAAAACTTTAAAAAAAATCTAGTCCTATCTTTTTTACAAAGTCTTCCTAACCTAATTATTTCCCTGACATAATTTACATAAAAGTCTTTACATAAAGACTTTAATATCTAGCTATAAGACAAAAATCATAAATACTTCTGGCTTAAAAAGTCAAAAAGCCTAATCTATCTAAAGACTTTATAAACTTTATACAATAAGTTTTACGTAAAATTGTAAAAGTTTGTTACATGTTGCTTTCACAATTTAATAACTTGTCTTTTATCTCCATTATTGCTTCCGTTGATATCTTCTTGTCGTTTCTGTTGCTTTTCTATCTTCTTTCCAGCTGGCATGCTTATCTTTTTAAAAAAAAATTATTTTATTCTAGCCGAACTTTTGGGATAATATTATCTTCTCTATTACATCTCGAACATTGATGGTCTGGATATTTGTGTCCAATTATCTTGCAATATCTTGTCAATAGTCTGTCTGAAATAAATCCTCTCTTAATTTCCCTTGCAGTAAATTGTTTTTCTGGGTTAAGTAATGTCATTATCCATTGTCTAACATCTTTCATATCTACTTTTCGTAGCTCGTTTGAATTTGAATAACATCTGATGGTCTCTTGAATAATAGCTCTGTATTTGGTTTCCATTTGTATAATTGTTTGCTAGTTCTTGAATAATTATAGCTAGTCCAATAAGTCGTTTGTTTGCATAAAAATCAGGTATCTCAATTCTGGGTATCTCTGGCTACTGCACAATATCTTCTGGTATAATCATATCTCTGGTCAATCCTATTTTTACAACTTGTATAACTGATTTTATCTCGTCGTATAATATCTCTGCTGGTGCAGTATAACACTTTATATAAAATAGATTTCCTTTGGTTACTCTTTTATAGGTGTTGAATATTTTTTGTAATTCTTCCATAGCTGATAGTTCTTCTCCATCTCGGGTGTATATGGTATTTAATAATCCATAATCAAAATAAGTTTTTATTAAGCTTGGGTTGGTTTTGGGTAGTGCAATTAGCTTGTTGTGACCTTGTAATCTTTGGGTTATATAGTTTGTGTTGGGTTCTTTGATATCTGTAGCTCTGGGGTTAAGGTTTAAAAAAGTTTATAACTATACAACCCAAAAATACATAGAAAATATCTACCAAGTACAAACTTTTTTAAACCTTAACC